>NC_038242.2:27260040-27389264 GCF_000004515.6 Glycine max
GTGGCGACTCCGCGCGTATTCCTTTCGTGGAACACGCATCCCGCGAGTCTCGCGTCGCCCTCCCGCCGAAGGGTAGGTTGCGACAACGGGGAAGGTATTAGCACCCCATACGTCCGCCCCAAGGGACGGCAGCCTTTAATCGAATGTGCAAACATGACTTTGATTTTTTATGTTCCCTTTTTATGTCTCTATATCCTTCATACCCTTTTTATATTTTCTCTTTTTGTGGTCGACAAGGGTGTTTCCCTTTGCTCCTACGTATTCCTCAATTTGGGATGAGAAAATCAGACCTACGTAGTTCTTTTTTATCAAGTGATTCTTTTTTACTTTAAGAGGTGATCATTTTAAGGCGTTGGACCTTAAAAATGATCCATTTTACTTAGTGAGGAAATGAAATGACAAACTTCAAAAGCCTATTTTTTATGGATGAGCTTGACTAGGCGAATTGATTTTAGCCTTTTAGTTTCACTTTAGTTATTAATCAATTCGATTAAGAATGAGAAATCCCAAAGAGAAAATGTCCACTTGATTTTCCGCTTTATTTTACTAAAAGATGTCTTTTTGATTATTATATTATTTTTTACCTCTTTTTGATTTCCAACGTGGTTACGGCACGACCGAACGGTCGGAATTTATTTTAACCGAAGTTAATGGATAATACAATTCAAACGTTCGGTGGAAATTTATTTTATTTTTAAGTTAAGCGAGAAATGACTTAAGTAAAATGGCTTAAGCACGTCAACAGGGGGTATAAAAAGTAAACAAAACGAGAATAAAAATGCACGAAACACAATGTGGACCACTACGGGCACATAGAATGAATCGAAAAGCCTCGTTCGAGGTACTTACCCGTTGAAGATCGAAGAACGATGAAGAACGAATGAAGAACGTCGAAGAACGGTTGAAATCTTTGCGAAGTTCCTCACGGAAAACGTTACGGAAACGTTTCGGAAGCGCCTCGGCTTAGATTTTCTTCACGGAAACAATTTTTCCAAGCAAATTCGAAAGAGAGAGAAGTGCCTAAGGGGCTGAACCCCTTCCTTCTTGCCTTCCTCCCCTATTTATAGCAAAATAGGGGAGGTGGTTGCCGCCCAGCTCGCCCAGGCGAGCAGGGTTGCTTCCTCCAGAAGCAACCGCCTTCTGGAGGAATATTCCGGAGGGCCCAAGTGGGCCTGGGTGCTATTTGCACCCCCATTTTTACTAAGTACACCCCCTCTGCTGTTTTTTGGTGATTCTTTTTTCGTAAAGTTACGGAAACTTACGAATTTCGTAACGATACTTGTTTTCTTTCCGTAATGTTACGGAACCTTGCGGATTACATAATCATCCCCTTTTTGACTTACGGAATGTTACGGAACCTCACTTAATTATGCAACGATGCTTCCATTTGATTTCCGGTGTGTCACGGAAACTTACGGATTGTGCATCAATATTTTTTGGTTTTTCGGCATGTCCTGGAATTTCACAAATTGCCTAATGATGGGTGCCAAGCACCTCACGAGGACCAAAGAAAGGTCGCACGTCATCGAGCAAAGGTCCCCGGACGAAATTAGGGTATGACAGTTGCCCCTCTTTACTTGTCTTTTATTGGAGATAAAAGGAAAGTAAAGATAAGACACTAATTTCGTTCCTCTCGATTTGACGAGAGTCGCAGGTGACCATAAAATCTCCACATGCAAATGACTTGTTGTTCCCAAAATTTCACAAATTGCCTAATGATGGGTGCCAAGCACCTCACAAGGACCAAAGAATGGTCGCTTGTCATCAAGCAAAGGTCCCCGAAAATCAGTGTATGACACTAATTTCGTTCCTCTCGGTTAACGAGAGTCGCGGGTGACCATGACTTGTCGCTCCTAGAATTTCACAAATTGCCTAATGATGGATGCCAAGCACCTCACAAGGACCAAAGAATGGTCGCATGTCATCAAGCAAAGGTCCCCGAAAATCAGTGTATGACACTAATTTCGCTCCTCTCGGTTGACGAGAGTCGCGGGCGACCATGAAATTTCCGCATGTAAATGACTTGTTGTTCCCGGAGGAACAAAAGGTGCAGAAGACTATGTCAGCCTCTGCATGCTATCAAGCGTTCTGTCTTACAGATAGCAAAAGAATGTTTATACGGATAACCACTCGGGTATTTCCGCGTATCATCGGGCCCGCCGCCTCTGGATGATACAAGGGTGCAAAATGACCAAACTTGGTCTCTGCTTGTCATCGGGCCCGCCGCCTCTGGATGACAAATGGGTGCGAATAACCGTAAGGTATCTCCGCGTATCATCGGGCCCGCCGCCTCTGGATGATACAAGGGTGCAGAATGACCAAACTTGGTCTCTGCTTGTCATCGGGCCCGCCGCCTCTGGATGACAAAAGGGTGCGAATAACCATAAGGTATCTCCGCGTATCATCGGGCCCGCCGCCTCTGGATGATACAAGGGTGCAGAATGACCAAACTTGGTCTCTGCTTGTCATCGGGCCCGCCGCCTCTGGATGACAAAAGGGTGCGAATAACCGTAAGGTATCTCCGCGTATCATCGGGCCCGCCGCCTCTGGATGATACAAGGGTGCAGAATGACCAAACTTGGTCTCTGCTTGTCATCGGGCCCGCCGCCTCTGGATGACATAAGGGTGCGAATAACCGTAAGGTATCTCCGCGTATCATCGGGCCCGCCGCCTCTGGATGATACAAGGGTGCAGAATGACCAAACTTGGTCTCTGCTTGTCATCGGGCCCGCCGCCTCTGGATGACAAAAGGGTGCGAATAACCGTAAGGTATCTCCGCGTATCATCGGGCCCGCCGCCTCTGGATGATACAAGGGTGCAGAATGACCAAACTTGGTCTCTGCTTGTCATCGGGCCCGCCGCCTCTGGATGACAAAAGGGTGCGAATAACCGTAAGGTATCTCCGCGTATCATCGGGCCCGCCGCCTCTGGATGATACAAGGGTGCAGAATGACCAAACTTGGTCTCTGCTTGTCATCGGGCCCGCCGCCTCTGGATGACAAAAGGGTGCGAATAACCGTAAGGTATCTCCGCGTATCATCGGGCCCGCCGCCTCTGGATGATACAAGGGTGCAGAATGACCAAACTTGGTCTCTGCTTGTCATCGGGCCCGCCGCCTCTGGATGACAAAAGGGTGCGAATAACCGTAAGGTATCTCCGCGTATCATCGGGCTACCAGCTCTTGAGTCATGGCAACAAAAGGCGGTATGGTCGACAAAAGCGAGGCTCTTGCTCCTACGTATCCTCCAATGAGGAACTCAGACCTACGTAGTTCTGGATAACTTGTGAGACTTGAAAGAGTCTCAGTGTTTTCTTCGCTAAAATGCAAACATGCTTTAGCAAAGAGACAAATATTCCAACTGATTTAGAGCAGCATATGCTCTCTTTTTTTTTTTTTTTTTTTTGAGTGAAAAACAATGCGTCTACCGGGGAAGGAGAGTCTGCTGATGAAATCTCCCATAACCATAAATGAGATTTTGGATGTTAGCATTTCGTTTCTAAATGATCATTTAGAGGAAACACTGGGTTTGACAAAAATAGAAGAAATCCACTCAAAGTGTATCAATCTCGCACAGGTAAGTGTTTCATCCTAATTCCGAACCATAGATATGTCATGACTTGACTTTGCAAATTATTTCCTATCAAATCAAAAATTACATGCGTGATCATGGATCAATAGGACTTCCCTTGGGAATGGGTTCTTTTGGTGGGTTCTTCTTTCGGCTTTTGTGTGTTTTTTTGGCTTTTGATTTTTCTGGCTTTTTTTCTTTTCCTGTTTTTGTTTAGTGCGGGGCGAGAAAAAAAGTCGCTAGCGCACGGGATTTTGGTTGGTAATCAAAGGGAGAAGACTATTTTAGGTCGTGGTTCCCTTTCCTTCTTTTTTCGTTCATTTGGTGACAATTCTGTATTGTTCAGATATTGTCCGGTCCAAAGACCTCTCTGCATATTTCTTCTAGCTTCTTCGATCAAGAACTTTCTTTCCTTCTTTTTTACTTTCTCCCATTCTTTGGTTGGGAATTTTCTTTCTTTTCTTTTTGCTTTCTCCCATTCTTTGGTTGGGAATTTCCTTTCTTTTCTTTTTGCTTTCTCCCACTCTTTGATTGGGAATTTCCTTTCTTTTCTTTTTTCGCTTTCTCTTTGATTGGAAATTTTCCTTCTTTTTTTTCTTTTTTGCTTCCGAGGGTAAGGATTGACATTCTCACCCTAGGTCAAGGTTTATGGTGAGTCAGGATTTTGGCTCAAGATTTGTAGAATGGCTAGACATGATACATGTCGAGGTTTGGTTTGGTTCAAGGATAAAAGGGATGCCCCACATTATTTCCATGACACAAATGCAAAAATGATGATTTGGAAATTTTATGCAAAACTGGCCACGCATGCACCTATGTGGACACTCAAGTGTCAAACTTTTATGGTCATGTGATGCTAGGGCTCAGGATTCATTTCCTCTATTTTAGTCAACCCAACGTTTCCAAAATATGTTCTTTTATCAATTTGTGCATTCATCCGGGTCCATTTCGGGCGTCCGGGGAAATTTCACAGCATTCACCCTTCAGGTGTAGACACGTTTTTTTCTCTTCAAAAATCGGTTATGATCAATGAATTTTTTCGAAGAAGAGTTGGAAATCATCTCTTTTCAAAAGCATGTCGGTTTTTAGCTAGACAACTTATTTTCTCTTTTTCTACCTTTTTTCCTTACTTGCTTTCTCTCCTTTTTTTCCTTATCTGCTCTCCTTTCTATTTCATTTTCTTTTCTTTTCTATTTTTATTTTTATCATGATTTTTTTTTGTTTATTTTACATATATACTTTTGGACGATGTTCCTAAACGAAGAACTCTACACGGTTCCAGAATTTCAAACATCATCGATAGTAATGATATATAAATACTAACGCAACAATCTAAACAAAAATGTATGCGCTGTACAAATGACAATCGAAACAACAAAAACAAACATTAGTCTCTCAAGTCATAGAATAAAAATGATAAAAGAAATATGAAAGAAAACATGAATCTGGGGATATCCCAGTCACGTATCTCCACTCCCTCCCAAGAAGTCAAGCAAATCGGCCATCTCCTCATCCTCGTGGGCTTCTTCTCCATCGCCGGGAGCTTCTGGGGGTGCCTCTCCTGCTTGGGCCTCGGGCCAATCTCCGGGCCATGCAACCTCTGCCCTGAACTGGTCTGGAGTAGGGCATGAAAAAGAAGCGAAGCCCTGGCTCTGCATGCTAAGGCTCATCTGGTACAGACAATCATGGGTCCGTACATGTGCTCGGTGGTTGGCCGCCTGCTGGCGAACCAAATGCCGTAAATACTGCTCCATGTCAAATGCCCCAGCCTGGCCAACCTGATGAGGTGGTGGGGGCGCGCCTGCGGCCTGTGGAGCATCACCCTGAGCCTGTCTCTGGGTACAGTACTTCTCAATAAAAGCCCGGGTGATGGGCGGCCGAATCACCTTGGTAGGTGCAACGGGGACTCCGAACGACTGGCAGAGTCCTGTGATCAGTGCGGGGAATCCCAGGGCCCTGTTGGACTTATCTGGGTCCAAAGGGTGCCTAGTGGGCGCCATACCTGCAAAAATATAGATGGCATCAGCGATCAACTGAGCCACATGGATGCTCATCCATGACAGGATGGCGTACACCAGCTGGCACTTAGGCATGGGGAGGTCGGAATTATGATCGGTGGGCAGGATGTTGCTGAGGAGCAACGTCATCCATATCTGGGTCAGGGTGGTCATATTGGTGCGCATGATTCGCACTCGCCTCCCTGCAGCAGTCCGGGCAAAATCCTGCCCCGGTATACATAGCAGCTGGGCGATGGCCTCCTCATCGAACCCATCAGACCGGTTCCTCCTCTGGCCATACTCGCATTCCTGGCCCTCTTCCAACACCATTGGATATCCCAGGAGCTGGCTGATAGCGTCGGCATCGAACGGGATCCACTGACCCCTAACCCAGGATCTCATGTCACGCACGCCCTCCTCTGTTGGCCAAGCATTGGCATAAAACTCAAGGACTATTTCTGGATCAAACTTGGCCATAGGAGTAACCAGTGGTGCCCACCGCCGGCGCCCTATTTCCTCCTGAAAATCAGTATACTCGTCGTCCCTGAGCTGGACGCGTCGCTCCCGGAGAAACGACCATCCCTTGATGGCTTCGAAACGCTGCTGGTGTACAGCGCTCCTAAAGCGGTGACTGTCGTACTCCGGAGCGGAACTAGTTCCTTCGGCCGCCTTGTCCTTCCTGGACCTCTTTGAGGCAAGCTTCCTCGGGGCCATTCCTGCGAAGGCAAACATTTGGAAAGTTAATTTTACCAGTGGGACACTACTCTTAAAGCAAAAATGGCATATAACCTCCTCCCATAAATACAAACATCAATGTAAATTTAGAGCAAGCTTATGCGCATATTTCCTTACGAACGTTCTCTTGCACAAGACATTCTATTAACTAAGAAAAATGCACCCATATACAATCAAGGCAGCTTCGTTACCTAGATTATTTACACGTACTTCCAAGGTGTATTTGTTACTTACATCACACACATCTCCTTGGCTAAATTTACATACATGCATACTCAAAGCATTTTGGGGTACCAAAAATTGCACATGTGCACATCTTGGTATTTCTAATGCCTATACATACACAAACTTCATGATGAATCTTGACTATCTACACAATAAGGTGCTACATTTCATGCTCTTTTCAAGTTTTTGCTACCTAAAGCCGCATGCAAATTCAAGTATATTTTCCTTTGCTGACTAAAATTGTATTCAAATTAAAGGGTATACATTTTTTTGTAATGTATTTTCTTTACATAACATGCAACATATTTATGTATATTTTTTGTGAGACATTTTGACTACCAAAAATTATATGCACATACATCCAAGTATTTTGCTATCATACCCAAAGTGTAAATTGCCAAAGGTATTTTGCTACCTATTCTAAACCTACACATTCATGACGAGCAAAATTCCTAAACATCTAGGCGTAGGGAAATTATTGTAGCGTGGCCCATAGCTGATTGCTGGCCAAAAGGGTAACTTTACCCAATATGCACCTCCTTTTGTGTTCTTTTTGCATAAAATTTTAGTTTCTAGGCCTAGGGTATATGTGGGGCAACTGCTCTAGCCTTTTTCGGGAATGAATACATATTCCAAAAATAGAAAATATGCACAAACCAAAATACCCCATGGGTTGTTTCCTTACAAAAGTCACGCGCTAATGCCATTGAGGCATTTCACCGAACACTTGGTGGGCGCGCGTTTAGGCGTCAATAGCAAGAGAACGGGGACAATGTGGCATGTCCCATTGTTTCAAAATGCATTATAGGCCTAGGGCCATCCCATACCAACCCCTAATTCAACCTAATCAAGCAAGAAAACAAACCAAAATTGCCCCATATATTTGAGCACACTCCCACAATTTAGAGCACCAAAAGGAGATCAAAATACACCAATGAAAAGCTAGAAAGCTTAGGGATGGAACACTTACTTGTTGGTGATGAACAAAAGCGCAAAACTGAATCAAAAAAATGCGAAGAAGGATGACCCTGGGGCTGCAAACTCGTCAATCCCGTGGGTATGGCTTTTGAAAGGGGGGGAAAAGAAGTTTTTGAATGTAAAAACGTCCCCCTTTCGTCATTCTTATAATTTGGTGCAGGGGTGGCTCGCCCAGGCGAGCCCAGCTCGCCCAGGCGAGCTAACCTGCACTTTTTTTTTTTTTTTTGAGGGGAACATTAACCATGTCCCCTCCCTTCTCATGGATTAGCATCTTGCCTAACTTGAACTAACTTAGGTTAGAATTAGGCGTTGATTACTTATTTTATTATTATATTTTTTTCTTTTTGAAACAAACAAATAGTAAAAGAAAGCTGCAAAATACAAAGGATACGGGGCTGCCTTGCAGCGACATTCTCTGCTTGTTTCGCACAGAGAAGGGCAACGATCGGTCGGTCGTGACCCCATCCCCGCTCGCATTCGTCCTTAAGTACCTGCAAGTAATAAACAACCAGGTATGGCCAACCTTGACCGCGGCATTACCCTACCTTGATTGGTTTCTGCCGTTCATGTTTTGTCTCTACTCCAGAAGGTAGCCCAAGGTGATCCTGCCCCTGTTTTACCACAACAATATACATGCGTATGTGTATGCGTATGCATGAATGTTTTTCAAACGCAGAAAATTTAGGAAAGTTGGTTCAGGTTCAATTCTAATTAAGCGCTTGGGGGATCCCATGAACTGAGCGGAAGGGCTCAGGCGATCACAGATTAACGCAAGGTGTGAAACTAACGTGAGGACTAAAAGCCTTGAATCCATGTTCATTCCTTTGAAAGATTGTAACGAGAGATACAACAGACAGGAAATCCCTGGGGGAAATCCAGAAAACGCATAAAGATAAAGAACATGCAGCGACATCCTTAATTGCCCCAGCTTCTAAGCATAATATTGTTTGACGACATCGGAGTTCACGGGTGAAGGTAGCTCTTCGCCATCCATGTTGGTAAGCACCAGGGCTCCTCCGGAAAAAGCCCTCTTCACAACAAAAGGCCCCTCGTAGTTCGGGGCCCATTTCCCTCGATGGTCCTTGACAGCATGGGACATTTTCTTTAGCACAAGGTCTCCCTCATGGAACTTGCGTAAGCGTACTTTCTTATCGAATGCACTCTTCATTCTTTGCTGGTATAAGCGCCCATGACTCATGGCCGTTAAGCGCTTACCCTCAATGAGGTTGAGCTGATCGTAGCGTGTTTGAGCCCACTCTGATTCCTTTAATCCGGATTCTGCCAAGATCCTTAATGACGGGACTTCTACCTCAAACGGTAACACCGCCTCCATCCCATATACCAATGAGAACGGCGTTGCCCCAGTTGACGTTCGTACTGAAGTCCGGTAACCGTGTAACGCGAATGGGAGCATCTCGTGCCAATCCTTGTATGACACAGTCATCTTTTGGATAATCTTTTTGATATTCTTATTGGCTGCTTCCACGGCTCCATTCATCTTTGGCCGGTAGGGTGTGGAATTGTGATGCTGGATTTTAAACTCCTCGCACATTTCCCCCATCATCTTGTTATTCAGGTTGGTGCCGTTGTCCGTGATAATCTTCCTTGGCAAACCATATCGGCAGATGATCTCCTTCTTAATGAACCTGACCACCACATTCCTCGTGACATTGGTGTAGGAAGCCGCCTCGACCCACTTGGTGAAATAATCTATCGCTACGAGGATGAAGCGATGACCATTCGAGGCCTTGGGCTCAATGGCCCCGATGACATCTATTCCCCACATGGAGAAGGGCCAAGGGGCAGACATGACATTCAGAGGATGTGGTGGGGCATTGACATTATCTGCGAATGCTTGACATTTGTGGCACTTCCTCACATGGACACAACAATCACTTTCCATGGTAAGCCAGTAATAACCTGCTCTTAAGATCTTCCTGGCCATAGCATGCCCGTTGGCGTGCGTTCCAAACGAGCCCTCATGGACTTCCTCGATCATGTGATTTGCCTCCTTGGCATCCACACACCGCAGGAGTGTCATGTCGTGATTTCTCTTATACAGTGTGCTTCTGCTCATGAAGAAACTGGCTGCCAACCTCCTCAATGTCCTTTTATCGTTGTCGGCAATCTCTGGCGGGTATTCTTTGCTTACGACATATCGCTTGATGTCGTAATACCAAGGCTTTCCGTCCCGTTCCTCTTCCACTTGGCAACAATGTGCGGGTTTGCCACGACACTGAAATTCAATGTAGGGTAGGTCCCCGTGCGGTGTTAGCTGGAACATAGATGCCAACGTAGCAAGTGCATCCGCCATTTGATTTTCCTCGCGGGGAACATGATGGAAAGAGATCTCATCGAAAGTCTTAGCCAATTCCTTGATATAGGCTTTGTAGGGTATCAGCTTGGGATCTCTAGTTTCCCATTCCCCTCTCAGCTGATGGATTACCAACGCTGAGTCGCCGTACACCTTGAGTAGTTTGACATTGGAGTCAATTGCTGCCTGGACGGCTAGGGCACATGCTTCATATTCGGCCATGTTGTTGGTGCAGTCGAATCCTAGCCTGGCTGTGAAAGGTACACATTGATTGTCCGGGGAGACCAACACTGCCCCAACGCCATGACCTAGAATGTTTGACGCTCCGTCAAACCATACGGTCCATTTGTCCCGATCTTCGTCCAACTTTTCCTCGAACAAGGCCATGATGTCCTCATCCGGGAATTCCGGATGCATGGGCTGGTAGTCGTTAAGAGGCTGTTGAGCCAAATAATCTGCCAAAGCGCTTCCTTTTATCGCCTTTTGGGTGACGTAGACTATATCAAACTCAGATAGCAAGACTTGCCACCGGGCGATTCGTCCTGTGAGGGCTGGCTTTTCAAAGATGTACTTAACCGGGTCCATTTTGGATATCAACCAGGTAGTATGGCTCAGCATGTACTGCCTTAGGCGATGGGATGCCCATACTAAAGCATAACACGTTCTTTCGAGCAAGGAGTAATTCATCTCACAGGTCGTGAACTTCTTACTTAGGTAGTAAACAGCGCGCTCTTTCTTCCCGGATTCGTCATGTTGCCCCAGCATACACCCCATTGACTCGTCCAAGATTGTCATGTACAAAATGAGAGGCCTTCCAGGTACTGGTGGCATAAGCACGGGAGGATTCATTAGGCACTTTTTGATCCTTCCAAAAGCCTCTTGGCAATCCTCATTCCACCGATCAGTTTGGTTTTTGCGCAAGAGTTTAAACAACGGCTCACAAATGGCGGTGAGCTACGATATGAATCTGGCAATATAATTCAAGCGCCCTAGGAAACCTCGGACTTGCCTCTCTGTACGGGGTTCTGGCATCTCAAGGATAGCCTTCACTTTTTCGGGGTCTACCTCTATCCCTTTCTGGGTTACAATGAAACCAAGCAATTTCCCTGATTTGACCGCAAAGGTACACTTAGCGGGGTTCAACCTTAATTGATATTTCTTAAGCCTTTCGAACAATTTCCGCAGGTTGACAAGGTGTTCTTCCTCGGATTTAGATTTAGCAATTATGTCGTCCACGTAGACCTCGATCTCTTGATGCATCATATCATGGAACAAAGCTACCATGGCCCGTTGATAAGTTGCCCCAGCATTCTTGAGTCCAAAGGACATCACCTTGTAACAGAACGTTCCCCACAGGGTGACGAAAGTAGTCTTTTCCATATCCTCGGGCGCCATCTTTATCTGATTGTAACCAGAGAAACCGTCCATGAAGGAAAATAAAGCGAAATTGGCCGTGTTATCTACGAGGATATCGATGTGTGGTAAAGGAAAATTGTCCTTGGGACTGGCCCGATTCAGGTCCCGATAATCTACACACATTCGTACTTTCCCATCTTTTTTAGGAACTGGTACGATGTTGGCAACCCATTCTGGATACCGAGCGACGGCCAGAAATCCAGCGTCAAATTGCTTCTTCACTTCTTCTTTCATCTTCAAGGATGTTTCGGGCTTCATCCTCCTCAGTTTCTGTTTTACCGGGGAACACTCGGGATTTAGAGGTAATCGGTGCTGTACAATGTCAGAACTCAAACCGGGCATATCTTGGTATGACCAAGCAAAGATGTCTTGGTAGTCTTTTAGCAGGATTATTAATTCTTCACGGATAGGTGCGGTAATACCTGTACCTATCTTTACTTCCCTCTTTCCACTGCCAATTCCTAAGTCTACTAGCTCTGTTTCTTCTTGATGAGGCCCCATTTCTTGATCCTCATGGGCGACCATTCTTTCTAGTTCTGGGGGAAGTCCCACATCCTCATTTCCTTCATCTTCCGTTTGATTCATTTCTTGCTCGAAGTTGATAGACGGGTCCCAGGTATTAGTACCTTCGGGGGACTCGTCATCGGATCTGCCGTTTCAGAAAAAGAAGTAAACATGCAAATGAATGAGAATGGGTAGAGACCAGGAACAGATGAAGAAAGATCCTTGTATTATAAATTCAAAAACAAAAGACACAAAGCCTTAACAAAAGGAAAAACTCTAAAGCCTAGGCCCAACTATAGAGCTTTTAAAACCGTAAAGGTTTACATTATGCTTGTTGCGTAAATGCCGGGGCGTTCCTCCACTCGCCAATTTCCCAGCTGGAAATCAGGAGGGCATGGTCGTACCAAATCCCAAGTACTTGGAATATCATCTTCGCATATCGCGAACGCTTGACCTTTGTCTCCCGAACCCGCGCTTATAAAGCTTCTACTTATGTGGCAGGGCGGGCTTCCTTCACCTTCTTGTCTCCAACGCGAACTTTGACCATTGTTCTTCCTTCCCGCGATGCTTCTTTTCATGTCCGCCTGAGTGGGCTTATAGCCTAAACCATACTTCCCACGATTTCCTTGGGTATTTATCAGGCTAGTTATGCCGCCGTTGTTTTTTCCTAAACCCATCCCGGGTTCATAACCGTTCCCCAACATAACTCGGGCCATCATTACCGCTGCATCGGACAGACAAGGCTGCCCAAAGAGGGAGTCCACGGAGGAAATGCTGACCACCTCAAAAGACTGGAAAGCAGTTTCTAACGATTCTTCTGCGGCTTCCACATAAGGCATGGAGGATGGGCAGCTTACCAAGATATCTTCCTCGCCCGACACGATGACCAAGTGCCCCTCCACTACGAATTTCAGCTTTTGGTGGAGTGTAGAAGGCACAACTCCCACTGAGTGGATCCAAGGGCGCCCCAACAGGCAGCTGTAGGGGGGGTTAATATCCATTATTTGGAAGGTGACTTGACAGGTGTGAGGGCCTATTTGTACTGGGAGATCGATCTCCCCCCTAACCTCTCGGCGAGTGCCGTCGAAGGCCCGAACCACCATTGAACTTGGTTTTAAGTGGGAAGCATTGAATGGTAACTTCTCCAAAGTGCTCTTAGGCATCACGTTTAAACTGGAACCATTATCGATGAGCACCTTGGCTACGATATGGTCCATACACTTGACTGATACGTGTAAAGCCTTATTATGCCCTCTCCCCTCGGCGGGGATTTCTTCTTCGGCGAAGGCAAGATAGTTGTTGGCAGTGATATTGTTGACCAGCCCTCCGAAACCTTCTACCGAGATATCTTGGGCCACGTGAGCCTCGTTCAGCACTTTTACTAGTAGAGCCCGATGAGGCTCGGAACTCATAAGTAACTCCAACAGCGAGACCCTAGCCGGGGTTTTGTTGAGCTGTTCGATAACCTTGAATTCGCTCTGCTGAATTATCCGAAGGAACTCGCTGGCTTCCTCTAGCGACACCTCCTTTCTACCATCCTTTTTCTCCGGGGGCCCCTTTGCGGGAATATCTTTATTCGAAGCGTGGGGTGCTTCGCCATCTTGTTCCTCCACCACTTTTCCTTTTCCCTTAACGTCGGCGGGTTGGACTGGTAGGTCCGGAGGTGCGAACACACGACCACTACGGGTCATTCCACTCAGTCCCGTGATATTTGTTACTTTAGCTGACAGCGAGCTGACGTCAGTGACTTCTTCTTCCTTCTTCCCCGGAGGTGTATATCTCCACGGGACCGCGTGACTATTTTGGTACGGGAAAGGAACAGGTTTGGCCATTAAGGGGTATCCGGGCTTTTGCGAAGCTGCGCTTTTAGTGAAGTATATCACCAAGGGTTTGGGCTTCGCAACACCGCTCCCCTCCGTAGATTGCATGCATATATGCTGCTCTTCTTTTCCTTCATTGCCGACTTCCAGTCGACCTTGACCTATCATCCGCTGTAACAATTCCTCTACTTCCAAACACGTCTCCATGTCATGCATCTCGCCGGAATGTAGCAGACAGGAATCCTCCTTACACCCCCTATGGGGAATCACACCTCCCTTTTGTAGGGCCTCAAAGATAAACCTCCTGGGGGTTGCCACATCCCTTAAAGGTTTAGACCTGTGCGGCCTATCGGATTCAACTGCATTAACTGCTCCCCCTCCATGATTGGCGAGCGTGTTGGTTCTCACATTGGGCCGATCCTCTTGGAAAGTCAGCCATCCAGCATCCATTAAATGTTGGACCTTGTACTTAAGGGCCAAGCATTTTTCGACGGAATGCCCCGGGACACCCCCATGGTACTTGCAAGTTGCGTTAGGGTCATACCACTTCGGGAAAGGGGGTTCGAGGACCCTTCCGGGAGTTATCACGGCCAAATGATTGGCGATGAGGGATGGTAGAAGATCTTCGTACGTCATTGGGAGCGGGGTGAATTCCGGCAATGGCCTCGGAGGGAAGTTCCTTGTCGTGTTGGAATTACCGGCCGGTCGAGTCGTGTTCGGAGTTGGAACTTGGGGAGCTTCCCTCTGGGTGGGTGCCTTAGGCTGCACGGGTGTTGAACTAGAGGCGTTCCCAGCATGAGCCGAGAAGCTTGGGTGATGTTGCGCGTACTGATGGGTACCATGAGGTGCTTGCTGGGTTTTGACCCACGCAGGTGTTGAAGAGACGGCATGGGCATCTCCCTCCTTCCTTTTTGCCCCTGTTGCCCCGATTCTTTTGGCATTCACGTTTGTGGAGGAAACGTAATCAAACTTTCCTCTTTTCAATCCAACCTCGATTCTTTCCCCGGCAAACACCAGATCCGCAAAGCTGGACGGCATGTAACCCACTAGCTTCTCATAGTAGAACACTGGCAGAGTGTCTACCATCATGGTGATCATCTCTCTCTCAACCATGGGAGGAGCTACTTGTGCCGCCAGATCCCTCCATCGCTGCGCATATTCTTTAAAGGTTTCACCCTCTTTCTTGAACATATTCTGCAGTTGAGTACGGTCAGGAGCCATATCAGAATTGTACTGATACTGCCTTAGGAAGGCGGTAATCAGATCCTTCCAAGTACGGATACGGGAAGCTTCCAAATTAGTGTACCACACTACCGCAGCTCCGGCCAAGCTATCCTGAAAGAAGTGTATCAACAGCTTTTCATCTTTAGAGTGGGCGCCCATCTTACGGCAGTACATTTTGAGATGGTTTTTGGGACAAGTCGTCCCTTTATACTTGTCGAAGTCCGGCACTTTGAACTTCGGGGGAATAACAACATCGGGTACTAAGCAAAGATCCGTCATGTCTGCAAACGGATAGTCCCCAAATCCTTCCACAGCCCTCAATCTTTCCTCAAGGAGATCAAGCTTCCTCCTTTCTTCAGTTGCCGGGGGCGGCCCTTCCATGGACAAAACTATTGGCGAAGCTGCGATGTTGGGTTGAGGCAACGTGCCTGGTGCCGGCCCTTCGGGGATCGGGGGATAGAACTTGACATCCCTTCGAGCATAATCTTGAGGGTCCTTATGGACTTCGTCGGGCTGCTGAGGAGGTTCTCTTTCATGGACGGGAGAAGCAATGTGGCCCGCATCTTCTTGCAAGACGGGTGGTGAATAGTTGGGCGGCAATCCATAAGGGTAAGCCGCTCGGTTGTATCCCAGGTGAGGGCTGCCATCGTGCCCCAGCGTGTCCCTTCCCCGTCCTACTATGTTTGAGGGAGGATGGTGCGTAGTTGCCAAGAGAGTTGGGTCTGCTTCGGCAGCCGAACTGACAGCGGCGGCAGTGGCCGCGTTCTTCTCCATGAGCTGCTTCATACCTAACATGGCCTCCATCATGGAGGCCATTTGTTCTTTCAGAGCCGACATGTCGGCTTTCATCTGTTCCTGCGTCTCCTCTTGATCACCCATCGTTCTAGATTTGGATCTGGTGCGATAGGGATCCCTTGCGGCGCGTTTAGTTATGGTGTTTTTCCCTAAAAAACCAAACGTGAGGAGTGGGTAAAGAAAGAAAAATGCATGCTAGAGATGAAATGTAGGAGTGATTTGATTTGCACAAGCTTTTTGGAGTAGAAACATGGGACCAACTTATTTTATTTCAAAAAGGAAGTCATATCTAGTCAAGGTCTAAGAGACCTTACAAGTTTCCTAACGATTTCTAATTATGTGGGCCATTAAGTCTATCATATGCTGACAATAGCCGAGAAGCCCGTGAATCTCTTCGGGGGCGGAGTAGGTGTCTGCCATCGCTTTGGCCTTGGCTAACAATCGGGGAAGTTCTTGACTCCCGTTCAAGGTAAGAGCAAACCGATCCATCCACATGGTTGCCTCTTGGTGTAAAGAGTCGATCACCCTTCCTCTAGCCTCTTTTTCCGCGTATACTTGGGCATATTCGTCCGCAATCCTATGCTCGTGGGCCGCGGCTAGATCTAACTCTTCTTGGTACTTGGCGATGATAGCTAGCATGTTGGTCTCCGTCTCGCATAAACGCTGAGACAAACTTCTTTTGGACCTTGAACAAGCAATTAACTCCTCTTTCAGAACCATGCTATGGGCTCGCGACTGGTCTCTTTCTTCCCTCCGCAACTTGAGTTCACTATTGCTACCCCATAGAGCTTCGCGAAATTTGTTCCGGCCATACTCTTCCTTGCGAGCCCTCTTGGTCTCTTGTTCGAGGGCTCTTGCGGTAATTGCATTCTCTTCCCGTAACCCGGCACACTCCTTCCGAACGTGTGTAGCGGCCAACTTGAACTTCTCCTTGGCAAGTTTTGCCTCTCCTAACTCGCTTTTGAGAGCTTGGACTTCTTCGTCCTCTTCCGGTGCTTCAAAACTCTCTTCGCTGACGACTTTTAACTTGGCGAGCCAATCTAAACCTCGTATATGAACTTTCAGCCATTCGTGGTACCCACCAATGATGCCATTACGAATGCCTCTAAGCTCTTGATCTTTCCTTAACGGGGTTTCCCATGCCTTATGGATTCTTTGTATAGTCTTGGAATTTTGTGCTCCGAGATCCCTCACAAGGAAAGGAGACATGCTTTCTTCCGTCAGTGCTCCCCTCATGGGGTACCCTAGTTGTCTTATAGCGAGCGTGGGATTGTAGTTAATACAACCCCTCGTTCCTACCAGCGGAATGTTTGGGTATCTTCCACATGAGAAAAGGACTCCTTCTTTTCCTTCCTTCCATCGGGGGAACCAACTGATTGTTCTACCTCCTATCCCGGCCAAAAGCTGGTCCCAATCTATTCTCCTCTTTTCAGTACACGAGCGATGGCTCAGGAGCGGACATGGATGTCTTGTGTCTTGTTGGAATAAGTGTGAAACCAACCAAACACAGAGGGCGGGTAAGCAACAGATGATCCGTGCGCTACTCTTTTCGCACCTTCGGTCAAATGTATCAAATAGATCTGCCAAGACAGCTACCACCGGACTTTCCTTGCTATGGTGGTAGGCAAGGAAAGCGTCGATTACTGCTAGGTCTACCAAACCATCCACGTTTGGAAAGAGGACGACCCCAAAAATTAGCAAAGCTAACACATCCATAAACGGGACCCAGTCTCCTTGATTGGCCATACCCCTCGCCTTGTCTTCTAGGTACTTCTGTGGTAGGCCCGCTATGCCGTTCCGAGTCTGTTTTATGCGGTCCAAACCTCTTGCTGAATCCTTGACCACAGTTGCAATTCTGCTCAAAGAGGGGAGACATCCGGAGGAAAGATATGGTTTTCTTCCCCCGAGAGGACATCCTAGAATTTCCTCAAATTCTTCAATGGTTGGTACTAATTGGAAGTCCCCGAATGTGAAGCACCTCAAAGGCTGGTCGTAGTATTGGGTAAGTGATGCAATGGCTTCTATGGACACCTCTGCTATGGTCAACCCTAAGATCTTTCCGTAAGTCTTGCGGAAGGCTTGCATTTGGAGGGGTTCCATCAACCGCCCTAATTCCTTGATGCTGGTGGTATCTGGGTTTTTGACCTTGACTTGGTAGAACCTCTTGCCGGTTTGATTTGTTCCCATGCTTACTAAAGTGAGATAAAAGCTGGTGCAAATCAAAACTCCGATATCTCATGGGTGGAATGGATGAATGCATGATGGAATGCATATGACACAGATGCAATTTACGAATACGGGGGTCCGGGGAATTTGTCCCCTTCTTAGATACGACGTCTAGGGGTAGCGAAATGCCCCAACGCACGTTATTAAGAAGGCGACACGGACCCTTCGTTGGTTTGTTTACAGTAGGGATCAAGACAGAACCCATATGCAATGCCTATGCAAAAGACACAATGCGGGAATGTGCACAGTATGACAATATTTACCGAACATAAGCAAAAGGGTATATGATACTCATGCATGGCAGTGTGAAAAATGGCACGCAGCGTGTTTGCTTCGTGCCCCTATTTAAGGGACCTATAAGGGAGAGCTCTAACTAGGCTTTTAGCAATAATCCCCAAGGTAGTTATATCTCTCTTGATGATTTCTAGAGGTATCATCCTCTTTGAAGAACATATTGTAGCAGTAGGGACTACTAGCAACAATAGGTTTTCAAAGAGAAAAGCTCTAGATGAGGGTTCACTGTAATCAAGCAAGTCGGAGACCTAGCATGATCACAGATTCACCTCCACTCCTTATGCTCCCATGAACCCGGGTATAGGGCCCTTTTTCACTCACAGTGTGTGCAAATAGTGTTGGTGTTTGTGTGCATCAAATGAATAAATATTTACTTCATGCATACATTTAAAACGCACTAAAAGCAACAAAGAGTTTATATACACAAGAACATAATGAAAGGAAACCAACAAAGGGGTAAGTCATGATAAAACATTGCACAAGATTAAATGGCCTAACTCTCTAAAAAAACAGTCCCCAGCGGAGTCGCCAACTGTCGCAACCTACCCTTCGGCGGGAGGGCGACGCGAGACTCGCGGGAGGCGTGTTCCACGAAAGGAATACGCGCGGAGTCGCCACCAACGTTTATTTGAGGAAAACGTCGGAAAAACCGGAAAAGACGCGATCTACGAACTTTTAAGTGAAAGGTTCGGGAGTTGTATTTACGCACGGGGAAGGTATTAGCACCCCATACGTCCGCCCCAAGGGACGGCAGCCTTTAATCGAATGTGCAAACATGACTTTGATTTTTTATGTTCCCTTTTTATGTCTCTATATCCTTCATACCCTTTTTATATTTTCTCTTTTTGTGGTCGACAAGGGTGTTTCCCTTTGCTCCTACGTATTCCTCAATTTGGGATGAGAAAATCAGACCTACGTAGTTCTTTTTTATCAAGTGATTCTTTTTTACTTTAAGAGGTGATCATTTTAAGGCGTTGGACCTTAAAAATGATCCATTTTACTTAGTGAGGAAATGAAATGACAAACTTCAAAAGCCTATTTTTTATGGACGAGCTTGACTAGGCGAATTGATTTTAGCCTTTTAGTTTCACTTTAGTTATTAATCAATTCGATTAAGAATGAGAAATCCCAAAGAGAAAACGTCCACTTGATTTTCCGCTTTATTTTACTAAAAGATGTCTTTTTGATTATTATATTATTTTTTACCTCTTTTTGATTTCCAACGTGGTTACGGCACGACCGAACGGTCGGAATTTATTTTAACCGAAGTTAATGGATAATACAATTCAAACGTTCGGTGGAAATTTATTTTATTTTTAAGTTAAGCGAGAAATGACTTAAGTAAAATGGCTTAAGCACGTCAACAGGGGGTATAAAAAGTAAACAAAACGAGAATAAAAATGCACGAAACACAATGTGGACCACTACGGGCACATAGAATGAATCGAAAAGCTTGGTTCGAGGTACTTACCCGTTGAAGATCGAAGAACGATGAAGAACGAATGAAGAACGTCGAAGAACGGTTGAAATCTTTGCGAAGTTCCTCACGGAAAACGTTACGGAAACGTTTCGGAAGCGCCTCGGCTTAGATTTTCTTCACGGAAACAATTTTTCCAAGCAAATTCGAAAGAGAGAGAAGTGCCTAAGGGGCTGAACCCCTTCCTTCTTGCCTTCCTCCCCTATTTATAGCAAAATAGGGGAGGTGGTTGCCGCCCAGCTCGCCCAGGCGAGCAGGGTTGCTTCCTCCAGAAGCAACCGCCTTCTGGAGGAATATTCCGGAGGGCCCAAGTGGGCCTGGGTGCTATTTGCACCCCCATTTTTACTAAGTACACCCCCCTCTACTGTTTTTTGGTGATTCTTTTTTCGTAAAGTTACGGAAACTTACGAATTTCGTAACGATACTTGTTTTCTTTCCGTAATGTTACGGAACCTTGCGGATTACATAATCATCCCCTTTTTGACTTACGGAATGTTACGGAACCTCACTTAATTATGCAACGATGCTTCCATTTGATTTCCGGTGTGTCACGGAAACTTACGGATTGTGCATCAATATTTTTTGGTTTTTCGGCATGTCCTGGAATTTCACAAATTGCCTAATGATGGGTGCCAAGCACCTCACGAGGACCAAAGAATGGTCGCACGTCATCGAGCAAAGGTCCCCGGACGAAATTAGGGTATGACAGCCTTGATTTGCCAAGGCCTTCGCTTTTTCCTCCAAACACTTCCTTGGTACTCCGACTACTCCATTCCTGTTTGCTTTGCCCGGTCCAACTCTTGTGCCCAAATTTTCACTACCTTGGCAATTCTGGCCATGGAGGGATAGAAACCGGAGAAAAGATTCCTCCCAGTGGGCATCCTAGGATTTCTTCAAACTCTTCCACAGTTAGCACTAGCTGGAAATCCTCAAATGTCAAGCACCTCAGGGGCTGGTCATAATACTGGGTAAGGGATGCAATCGCTTACACGGAGACTTCTATCATAGCTAGGTCCCAAATCTTACCATAGGCTTTGAGGAAGGCTTGCCATTGAAGTTGACCCATCAATTGCCCCAACTCTCGTAAACTGGCGACCTCTAAGCTCATGACTTTGACTTGATAGAACCTTTTCTTGAGCAGAGGTGTTCGATTTGATCCCATGTTTACCATAATGAAAAGTCCTGTTTGAATCAATACTCCGACATCTATCATGGGAGAAATTGATGAATGTATGAAGAGATTGTTAGTCGATGAATACAACTAACTTTTGTGTATAAAACATGTGTAAATTGTATCAAACTTCTCCAAATTATGGTTATTTTGTAATGTTATAATTACTTTTTATTAAAGATAGGTAATAAATACTTAGTACTCCCATTTTGTGTATGTAATAATCATTTCCTCTAAATTTCAGGTTAATTAGCGAAGTTTGTGAAGTGTTGATTTTGATCTACTCGCTAAGCCAATCTGTCGGCATAGCAAGCCATCCACTGAGCGCACTACTCCTTTGCCTGAGCGTGAGGAAGAATCTGGAAGAAGGATGAGTTGTGCATGTTCGCTGAGCAAGGTATCATCCCGCTAAGCACACTGCTTGAGTCCATCCGCTGAGCGAGAAGACGCGCGCTAAGCCGAAATTCACTAATGTGCCCTAAGTAAGCCAGAGTTGCGCTAAGCGTGCAAGCACCAACAAGGCCACCTATTTAAGCCTGAAATCAGAAATGGAGAGGGAGTTTAGGCAATTCTTGAAGCTTTTGCATGTTTAGAGATTTCTAGAGAGAGAAAGGTCCAAGTTCCAGAGAGTTTTGAGAGCTTTTGCTAGACGAAGATTGGCAGAGAACTGAGAGTGAAGAGGAAGCCATCGTGAGAGCATGAGATGAGTCTGTGAGTGATTGTGAGGTTCTAGAGGTGGAGGAGACATCCCCACTATGTATTTCTTCAATCCTTCATTTTTCTCTTCTCTTTGTTGTAAAGGAAGCTCCCAGATATGGAGAGTTTAATCCTCTGTTGGTTCTTCCTTGTAGGTACTTGATGTAAATACCTGTATATCTATTTAATGATATTTTATGTATTCTATTTGCTATCAGTATGTCATTTCAGTGTGCTTTTGCCTTGATCATATAGATGCATGCTTTGTTAGGATCATTCAATAGTGGAAACTGGTCTGATTCGTAGAACTTGATAGGATGGGGCTAGTTTATCGTATTATCATGAGGGATCGGGGTACGGTAACCTAGTTGTTGTATGTTTGTCTTAATGCGGTTCTGGTCGAGTTTAGTCCAACAAGAGGAATCTGAGGATGATGCTTGATCAGGATTAGGCTAGACTATCAAGAGGAATCGGGGTTTAGCATTTCAAGAGACACCATAGAACACATGAGCATTGTTAAGTAGAGAATATCCTTATAACATCAGGCACCTAATAGGAAGACAACACATGTTGTCTACTTGTCTTTACACATCATTACTCACGTGATTTTCCTTTTAATAGTTAGTTTACATACCTGTTCATAGTCCACACATATCTTTTCAGACTAGACACCTATTCACTGAATATAGCTTTACCAAGTAACACAAGTTCATCGAGAGTTCGATACTTGGTTCTTACCGTTTTATACTACTTGTGCGATCTGGTGCACTGGCCGGGTTCAAACAGAGATGCTTATGCGGTGCATGATACAAATGTATTTAACGGACACAAGAGCCCAAAAAATCGCCTCTTCTTACTTGCAACATTTGGCAGCACAGTGCCCCATGTATACACTTAAGAAGGAGACTCGGACCTTCCGGCTTCCCGTGACATAATGATGAGACCAACATACAATGCACGTGTGATGACATGATGCGAACACACAAAAAATGTGGTTTAGCACAATAGGGGGATGTACAAGTATGGTAATATCATCAAATAATCATACAGCAGAGACGTACATGACATTTAGAGGATATGCATGCCGTGTTAAAGAAAACAAAACACGCAGCGTGTTTGCTTTGTGCCCCTATTTTAGGAACCTAAACGGGAGGAACTAAAAGACTTTTAGTGATAACTTCCCAAGGCGATTATATCTCTCTCAATGGTTTCTAGAGATATCATTCCCTTTGATATCAATGTTGTGGCGATAGGGACTACCAACGACAATATATCATCAAAAGAGAAAGACTCTAGATGAGGTTTCACTATCATCAAGCAAGTGAGAGACTTAGCATGATCATAGATTCACCTCCACTTCTTATGTTCCCATGGACCTGGGTATAGGGCCCTTTTTTTCAACTCACCATGTGTGCAAAAAGTATTGGTGTTTGTGTGCATCAAATGAATGAATATCTACCTCATGCATACATTAAAAACACATTAAAAGCATCCAAGAGTTATATACAAGAACATAAGGGAAATAAAAGGAAACCAACAAAAGGGAAAGTCATGATATTTGCACAAGATTTAGAAGGCCTAACTCTCTAAAAATAGTCCCCAACGGAGTCGCCAACTGTCGCAACCTACCCTTCGGCGGGAGGACGACGCAGGACTCACGGGTGCGTCTTCCAAGGGAGGAAAACGCGTAGAGTTTACACCAACATTTATTGGAGGAAAACATTAGAAAAACCAAAAAGTGGGTCTACAAACTTTAAGAGTAAAAGGTTCGGGAGTTGTTGTTACGCACGGGGAAAGTATTGGCACCCCACGCGTCCGTCACAAGGGACAACAAACTTTAATCAAATGTACAAAATCATGACTTTTATTTTGTTTTATTTTCCCTTTTTTACATTTTTTATCTTTTGGGGTCGACAAAAGCGGGGCTTTTGCTCCTACGTATCCTCAATTGCGATGAGGAACTCAGATCTACGTAGTTCTTTAGAAAGCAAGAAAGTTATACGAGGTGTTGATTTTAGACTTTTAAACGGTTAGTTTTCACTGATAAAAGTGAAAAGGGACCGTTAAGGCGTTGGACCTTGAAATGGTTTCAAATGACCATTTTGCTGGCAAATGCTTGATTTGTGAGCTGATTTTAGCCTTAGTTTTACTTGGTTATTTCTCAACTCATTTAAGGAGAACTTTCAAAGTAAAATGTCCGGTTGACACTTATTTTCTTATTTTATTATTTTTTATTTAACCGAGGTTACGGCATGAACGATCGGCTGAATTTTATATTAAAGGCTAATAAACGAGATTACAACACAAATGATCAGTTGAAATTTATTTAAACATTCATTAAGTGAGGTTACGGCATAAACGATCAGTCGAAACTCGCTTAAAATGAAGAAAAAGAATATCGAAAGTAGAAGAATGAAAATGAAAACATACAAAGCAAGCATGGACCCCTAAGGGTGCATAGAATGAATTCAAAGCTTCAAAATAAAAAAACTAACTGGTTGAAGATCGACGAATGATGAAGAACGAATGTAGAACGATAAAGAACGTCCATGGAATTGATCACGAAAATGTCACGGAAGCGTTACGGAATATCCAAAGTGCTGAACCCCTTCCCCTCAGCCCCAAATGCCATTTTATAGCAAAAATGAGGGAGGTGGTTGCTGCTCAGCTTGCCCAGGCGAGCTAGGTAGCTTCCACATGAAGCAACCTCCTTCCATAATGTTCTAGATTGGCTCAGGACTAGGTACACAACCCTAAATTTATCACTTCACCCCCCATTTTGTGTTTTTGGCTGATTTCCTTCTGAAACATCACGAAACTTTACGGATAACGTGACGAGGAGTGTTAAGCATCTTAAATTGGTCAGCAAAAGTCTACATGTTGACAAACAATTGTCCCAGACAAAATTAGGGTATGACAGATGGGTTCTCGGGTTACAATCAGATAAAGATGGTGCTGAAGGACATCAAGAAGACTACGTTTGTCACCTTGTGGGGAACATTCTATTATAAGGTGATGTCCTTTGGGCTCAAAAATGCTGGGGCAGCCTACCAACTAGTTATGGTAGCATTATTCCATGATACAATGCATAAGGAGATTGAAGTCTACATGGATGACATGATTGCCAAGTCTAGGATCGAGGAAGAACATCTCGTCAACTTGCGGAAGTTGTTCGAGAGACTGTGAAAGTACCAGTTAAGATTGAACCCCGCCAAGTGCACCTTCGGGGTCAAGTCGGTAAAATTGCTTGGCTTCATCGTAAGCCATAGAGGGATAGAGGTAGATCCCAACAAGGTGAAGGCCATCCTTGAAATGCCTAAGCCGCACATCAAAAAGCAAGTCTGAGGTTTCTTGGGATGCCTGAATTATATAGCAAGGTGCATATCATAGCTCACTGCTACCTGTGAGCCTCTCTTAAACTTTTGCGTAAGAATCAATCGTCCGATGGAACGATGACTGTCAAGTGGCATTCGGTAGGATCAAGCAATGCCTTATGAACCCTCCTGTCCTTATGCCACCAGTGCCCGGGTGACCTCTTATCCTATACATAACGGTGTTGGATGAGTCGATGGGGTGCATGCTGGGGCAGCATGACGATTCCAGAAAGAGGGAACAGGCTGTCTACTACTTGAGCTAGAAATTTACTGCCTGTGAGATGAATTACTCTCTACTTGAAAGGACATGTTATGCCTTGGTGTGGGCAGCACACCGTCTAAGGCAGTACATGCTAAGCCACACCACTTAGTTGGTATCCAAGATGGACCCAGTCAAGTACATTTTTGAGAAACCCGCTCTCACCAGACGGATCGCTCGGTGGCAGGTTCTACTATCTGAGTTCGACATTGCTTATGTCACTCAAAAGGCAATAAAAGGAAGTGCCTTGGTAGACTATCTAGCTCAGCATCCCCTCAATGACTACCAACCCATGCATCCGGAATTCCCGGATGAGGACGTCATGGCCTTATTCGAGGAGGAGGTGGAGGATGAAGATAAGGATAAGTGGATCATGTGGTTTGACGGCATGTCCAATGCCCTAGGCCATAGAGTCATAGCAGTTTTGATCACTCTTGACAATCAATGCATACCCTTTTACGGCAAGGTTGGGTTTCGATTGCACAAATAATATGACTGAATACAAGGCATGCGCCCTCGGGATCTAAGCGGCAATTGACTTTAACGTCAAATTGCTCAAAGTGTACGGAGACTCAGCCTTGGTAATTCACCAGCTAAGGGGAGAATGGGAGGCTAGGGATCATAAGTTGATACCCTACTAGGCCTCCATCAAGAAGCTGGAAAAGTTCTTCGATGACATATCCTTCCACCATATTCCTAGGGAGGAGAATCAAATGGCCGATCCGCTTGCCACTCTGACCTCCATGTTTCAGTTGACTCTGCATGGAGACTTACCATACATTGAGTTCAGATGTCGTGGCAAGCCTACGCATTGTTGCTTGATAGAAGAGGAGCAAGATGGTAAACCCTAGTACTTCGATATCAAGCGTTACGTCAAAGACAAGGAGTACCCAAAGGAGGCTTCCGACAATGACAAGAGAACGTTGCAGAGATTAGTAGCCGGTTTCTTCCTGAGTAGAGGTGTCCTACACAAGCGAAACCATGATATGGTTTTGCTCCGATGTGTGGACGCTAAGGAAGCCAAATGGATGCTCGTGGAGGTGCATGAGAGGTCCTTCGGGACGCATGCCAATGGACATGCCATGGCCAAGAAGATTCTGAGGGTGGGCTGTTACTGGTTTACCATGGAAAATGATTGTTGCATCCATGTGAGAAAATGCCACAAGTGCCAGGCATTCGCGGACAATGTCAATGCTCTGCCCATGCCTTTGAATGTATTGGCAGCGCCCTGGCCCTTCTCTATGTGGGGAATAGATGTGATCAGAGCCATAGAACCCTAGGTGTCAAATGAACATCGCTTCATCTTGGTCGCCTTTGACTACTTCACCAAATGAGTTGAAGCGGCCTCGTATGCCAACGTGATGAGGAATGTGGTGGTTAGATTCATTAAGAAGGAGATAATCTGCCGATATGAGTTACCCAGGAAGAATATCACGGACAATGCTACCAACCTGAATAACAACATGATGAAGGAAATGTGTGAGGATTTCAAAATCCAACACCACAATTCCATGCCTTACAGGCCCAAGATGAATGGGAAATTGAGGTGGCAAACAAGAACATCCAGAAGATCATTTAGAAGATGACGATGTCATACAAGGATTAGCACGAGATGCTCCCTTTCGCTCTGCATGGTTACCGAACCTTGGTATGCACATCAACTGGGGCAACCCCGTTTGCATTGGTGTACGGAATGGAAGTCATACTTTCGTTTGAAGAAGAGGTCCCCTCTTTAAGGATTCTGGCAGAGTTCGGGTTGAAAGAGTTAGAGTGGGCCCAAACACGCTTTGATCAACTCAATCTTATAGAAGGTAAGAGATTGGCAGCCATGAGGCACGAGCATTTGTATCAGAGGCGGTGAAGAATGCTTTCAGCAGGAAGGTACACCTGCACAAGTTCAATGAAGGGGATCTTATCTTGAAGAAAGTATCCCAAGCCCAAAAAGATGATAGGGGGAAGTGGGATCCAAACAACGAAGGACCTTTCATCTTGTTTAAAGTGCTCTCGAGAGGAGCATTGGTGCTTGCCAGCATGGACGATGAAGAGTTGCCTTCACTCGTGAACGCCGATATCGTTAAATGATATTAAGCTTAGCACTTGGGGCAGCTGGGGGGAGTCAATACATGATTGTACTTTGAGGCTCCCCAAAGTTTCCTATTCCTTTGTAAACTATAATCGCAATATTTAATAAACATCAGATTGATGGTTCGCATGTCGACTCTTGTGTTGTGTCTGTTATTGCTTTAGAATACATACTCTCATTTTAAATCCTGAGCCATCTTGCTCAATCTATGGGGGTGCCGCTAGCGTTTAAAGTAAAATTGAACATAATAAACATTTGTTTAAATTGTTACACTTGAACTGCCTAATCATGAACATGCATGCATATGCATTTTGTCATCCTGTGAGTCGGAGGATAAGCGAAGATTTGGCCGATACCACACCGAATTCCAGACAAAGGTCAGTGGTGGTGTGGTTTCATATTTTACTGCGTGCTGCCATCTCTTTTATTCAGAAACTTAGGGGCAAGTACGAGCAGGTACTAGGCCCGTAATCAATCAACCATCGCCCACGCGTCCGGCTCAAGATGTTAAAGGAGTGCTGCTAGGAGGCCACCTAGTACCTTTAAAATTTATGTTTTTTTATTATTGTTATTTATTTGTCTATTTCTTAAAGGTTATGTTTAAATATGCTTAGTTTGTTTGCCACCCTAGGAATTAAAACATGCAAGCATAAACCGGAAGGGTAGTAAAAAAAATGGTCAGGTTAGCTCGCCTGGGTGCGTACCCCTGCGCCGGAAAAGTTAAAAGAGGGAGGGGTGAAGCTTGATTCACCCCATTATCTCCCCCCCCCCCCCCCCCCCACATTCAAATAACGCAGCCCCCATGGGAACCACGAGAAAGCAGCCCTCAAGCCTTCATTTTTGAGTTTCTCGCTCGCCTTGTTTTATTTGTATTCATCCCTACAGGTAAGTGCACTTCTCATTTTTCTTTTTGGCTCACCATTGTTGCATTTTGATGCTTTATTTGCTCATTCTTGCAAAAATCCAAGAAGCAATTTATACTTGATTTCGTGCTTGTTTTGTTGAATTAGGAAGTTGTAGGGGATGGCCTTAGGCCTAGGTTGTGTTCTGAAATATTTAGGCATGTCGCATTGCCCCCTGATCGAGGCCGTACCCGAATCAAATAAACATGAAAATGCAGTAAATAGGAAGTGATCCTAGGTCGTTTCCCAACGAGCAGTGACAAACCAAATGTTCATAATATACTTGCAGTAACAGTAATGATTGGGGGGGTTTGTTTGTTTTGTGATTAAAGAGCAGAACAAGTAAACTGGAATACGAAACTACTAATATTAAAAACGGGTTATTTCCTCTTATTCAGAAGCCATTCTCTTATCCTGGGTTGGAGAATTCGTCCCTAACAGTCAACCACTTAATCCAACCCTATTTCAATTTACTAAGCGAAAATCAACTTAGGGTTTTCAATACGTGATTAGGCACCACATACACCAGTTAGCCCTTCGTCCATTAAGCATGAACGCAAGTTAGGCTCAGAGGCAATTAATCAAACACGAAGCGTGCACTGATTAATATTCACGAATTTGGGATACTGGTGAAGGGAGAACTGCCAGGAAACCACATTACAAGCGAAACCTCAAAGAGAGTTGGGCTTCGTCCTCAAAAGGAAACAACACCAGAAAATCTAGCCTTCCATGGATTCAAACAGAAAACGCAATTGAAACATGAAGCAACAGAAACGTAAATGAACGGAAACGTAAATGAACGGAAACGTAAATGAATAGAAACGTAAACGAATAGAAATGTAAAATGGAACAGAAACGTAAATGAGAGTAGAAGAAGAAGCAAGAACGAAATTGTAATTAGAAGCAAAAAACGTAAAATTGCATTACGAACTCAGAAGCGTCAAAACAGAAAAACGAAAACCCTAAAAAACAAAGCTCTGAATAATGAATAGCATAACAGAATAGAATGCCCTCCACGAATCCCAAGGCAGCTATTTAAAAAGAGTCATTCAAAGTCACTGGGCCCTATTACAATACTCTGGCCCAAAACGAAATAAACACTGAACAACATAAAATAAAATTGCGAAATTTCCTAATTAGAAATTAACTAAGGTAAGCGCTGCTTTATTTGCCCTCTTCAAGTCCACAACCAAAATCCGGATTAAGCCCAATGTTTCATTAATTCCTGAAATTAGATTAAAAACATCAAATTAGCTAAATGAGCCCAAATAATAAAACTGCCTAATTAATTGACAATTAAGACCAATCAATAATTAAATTGGTGCAAAAAGGGTTTAGAAAATAGAAGAAAATGATGGCACATCACCCCCATTCCACACTTTTTCATGCCAAAATGTGCGCCCACCAAGTGCTCGGGGAAATGCCTCAATGGCATTTGTGCATGATTTTGTGAATTTTGTTTTTAGGACTGACTTGTGCATATGGACTGCCATTGTTGAGTTTAGGGACAACTTGTAGGAACTAGAATAAGTGCCCACAAATGCCTTAGGCCTAGGAACCCAAGCTTTTGTTTTTTGGAGTGTAAGAGGGCATGAAAATGAGAGCATGTTGGTGAGGTTCCCTCTTTAGGCCAACATTTGGTGAGGGTTGTACCATGTTGATTCTTCGCACCTAGATGATGTGAAAATATTGTTCACCATGTATGTGTGTATATATATAGCATGAAATTGACTGTCAAGTGTGTATATATAGCAAAAAAAATGCCACCCAAAATAGAGTAAATGTAGGTAGCAAAAATACCTTGCCAATTTGTATATGTGTTTAGATAGGTAGCAAATACCTTATAAATATGTATGTATGTTGATATAGGTAGCAAAATACCTGGAAAATATGCATGTGTGTTGATATAGGTAGTGAAAATGTCTTGCAAATATGTAGGTATGTTCATAAAATGTTTCTCTTCAAGAAAAAAATGTGTGTAAATATATGTACATTCTAGAGAAACACCCACATCAACGAGTAAGTTATCTCTAAATTCACATTGATATTTGTGTTTTGTCAAAAGGAATTGTATGCCGTTTTTGCTTGACTTTGCTTTAAAATGGTCTTTCTTTGTAAACTGACTTTACAAATGTGTCCTCGTAGGAGATGACCCTGAGAAAGCTCCCTACGAATAGGTCCAGGAAAGACACCATTGGAGAGGGTTCCACTGCAATCCCGTAGGCTGATATGGACTTTGACAAACACAGGTTCTGAAGTGCAGAGCACCAGCAGTGATTTGAGACCATCAAGGGATGGTCGTTCCTCAGAGAGAGACAAGTCCAACTGAGGGACAATTAGTTTCCTGAGTTCCAGGGGGAGATAGCCCGCGGGCATTAGGCACCACTCATGTCACCCATGGCTAAATTTGATCTTGAAATAGTCATGGAATTTTATGCTAATGCTTGGCCTACCGAGGAGGGAGTCCGAGATATGCACTCTTGGATGAGGGGTCAGTGGATTCCTTTTGACGGAGATGTTCTCAGTCAGTTTCTGGGGCACCCATTGATTTTGGGAGAGGGCCAGTAGTGCGAGTATAGCCAGAGGAGGAGTCAGGCCTCTCTGACTTTGATGAAGAGGCTATCACCCAACTATTATGCATGCCGGAGATGGACTTCAGCCAGACCGTAGTAGGGAGATGGGTGCGGATCATGCGCACCAGCACGACCACCCTCACGCAAATCTGGATGACATTGCTACTTAGCAACATCTTGCCCAACGACCACAACTCTGACCTCCCTCTGCCGAAGTGTCATCTGGTTTACGCCATCCTAACACAGGTGAGTGTACACATAGCTCAGCTGATCTCTGACGCTATTTACCTGTTTGTAGGGATCTCGCCTATGAGACACCCAGTGGACCCGAAGAAGTCCAATAGGGCCCTAGGGTTTCCCGCTCTGATTACAGGCCTCTGTCAGTTCTATGGAGTGTCTGTCACCCCCGACAAGCTCATCCGGCCACCTATTAATAGGGCCTTCATCAAAAAGTACTGTACACCTAAGTAGGCGCAGGGCCAGGCACCGCACCAGCCTAAGGACGGCCAGTAGCAGGCAGCAGATGCACCACCGCCACCTCCAAAGTCCACCTCTACTCACTTGCGGAGGTTGGAATGTTATATACGACATGTGACTGGCCGACAGGCGGCCAACCATAGGGGATAGATGCGGCTTAACGATATTTTTTTATCAATACAAGCTACATCAACAGGGCCATGATTCCAGCCCATACACATGGCCTACTCGTTAGCAGTTTGAGGCTACAGTAGCACGGCTTGGAGATTTGCCCCCTCTTGGGGGGAGGCAGAGCTGTTCGGCCGGGTCGCCATATTTATGATTTGTCTTTATTTTGACATTATTGCTTTCGGTTTTTTTTGTTATTTTTGTTGTGATTAGTCTTTATTTTGACATTACTACTTTCGGTTATTTTTGTTATTTCCATTGTGATTTGTCTTTATTTTGACATTACCGCTTTCGGTTATTTTTGTTATTTCCATTGCGATAGAACTGGACTTGCCATTATTGCTTTCAGTTATTTGTTATCTCACTGTGAGTAATTTTACCGCTTCTAGCATATTGTTGTATGTAGTTTGTGATGGTTTGTCTGAAACGCCAAAAAATAGAGGTCTCGTGTACTATCATTCGCACGCATTTTTATTCTTTTGATAAAATGTAACCTCAGATACCAACTGTGCCCGGGTTGCAAACTGCTTCTAATCTTTTTGCTTGAGGAAAATTGACTGAAAGAAATAGCCAAAAAATAAAAAAAGTGAAAAATTAATTAACTAAAAAGCCAACACACTTTTGAAAAGAAATAACTGCCTTTTTTTCTTTGGAAAAGTCATGGTTACAACACAAAAGGTTTTTTTTTTTGGAAAAAAAAGTGTGTGTACACCTGAAGGGAGAATGCCGTGAAAGTTTTCCCGAATGCCTAAACGGACTCAGATGTATGCATAAATTGATAAAAGAGAATGTTTTGGGAACACTGGGTTGATTTAAATAGGTAAAATATGATGTAATACTACCCCGCAAGGGCATTGGATAGAAGACTTCAAGTAGATTGGGCCAGAGATGCAAGAGAAGACCCTAGGGTTCTCATGAGCGTTAGGGTAGATTTCAGGCCCATGGGCTTAGTATGAACCCACTTATCTTTGTACCTATTATATTAAGGTTTCATTATTTTTGGCTCTTGTATTTAGGGCTCCATAATGTAGGTAGGGTATCCTAAAAATGTAGGATTTGTCAGCCCTTGTACTTTAGGGCACCTAGACTAGTTTTTGTATTAGGGGTAGTTTTGTAATTTCACATGCATTAAGTTAATATTTGATGTTTATGTTGGAAAATAAATTTAATTGAATTGGGGGAAGTCAAATCCAATTAAATTTTAGAGGGGTAGGTGAGCATTTGCTTGCTACACCCCATTGCCACATCGTATAGTCACACTTTGTGCATGTCCTTCATGCTTTACATGCCTCATGACACCTAAGCACACTTAGTGGAGAATCTTGGACTTGATCTTGAATTAGTGGGCTGAACCATAACTAAAATTCACTAATCGTAATTAGTGAAATTTTGGCTCCAAAGTTTGGCTCCACAAATTGAATTTCAAATCCAAGAGAAATTCAAATTTCCCTCCAATTTTGTATGACACTGGCTATAAATAGAGGTCATGTGTGTGCATTTTTTTCAATTTTCATCATTTGAGAATTAAACTTCAAAGTTCAGACCTCTTTTGAGGCACAAAATTTCATGCTCCTTCTCTCCCTCTCCCTCCATTCATCTTATCCTACCTTCAAGCTCTTATCCATGGCTTCCTATGGTGGTGAGCTTCTTCTTGACTCATCTTCTCCTTGAAGTGGCATCTCCTCTCAACTCTTCTTCTTCTCCATTCCGCTGCCATTAAAGTTCAAGAGCAAAGGACTCCATTGATGAAGAAGATCCAAGGTCTACAAGCTGTAATGGAGCTACATCAAAATGGATCCTAAGCCTTAGTGTTACATGGCCACAAACTTGATGCTTGAGTGTCCACAGGGTGCATGCATGATCAGTTTTGCATAAACTTCTAAATCATCATTGTTATATGCGTGTCATGGAAATAATGTGGGGCATTCCTTTATCCCTGAACCTCTTGCTAAACAAGTATCCTGACTTACGTCATGTCCGGCCTTCTGCAAATCTTTTTTGAGCCAAAACTTCAATCCTTCGGCCATAGAACTTGACCCAGGATAGGAATTTTTACACTTACCCTTTGAAGAAAGGACAGAAGGATTTCCCCCAAAGAAGCTTCTTTTGTCCTCAGGTTATAAATGTGCTTCAAAAGAAAAGAAAAGAAAAGAGAAAAGAGAAAAGAAAGTCAACCAATCAAAGATTGGAGGAAAGCAAAAGAAAAGAAAAGAAAAGAGAAAAGAAAGTCAACCAATCAAAGATTGGAGGAAAGCAAAAGAAAAGAAAAGAAAAGAGAAAATAAAATCAACCAATCAAAGATTGGAGGAAATAAAAAGAGAAATAGAAAAAGAAAGAAAATACAAAGAGTTTCTTTGGACCAGACAATGTCTGAACGATGTGCAGAATTGTTAAGAAGAAAAGCAACAAAACTTTTGTTTGAAACCTGAAGGATGCCTGAAGCAGTCACCTCCCTGGTTACCAACCAAATCTTTGTGTCTGCGCTCATTTCGCGTTGGACTAAAGATGAAAGAAAAAAAATAGAAAAGGAAAAGGCCCAAACACCCAAAGCCAATTTCCCACCAAAAACACCATTCCCAAAAAATCATGTTAATCCATGATTGCGCATGTTATCTTTGATTTGATAGGAAATGATTTGCAAAGTCAAGTCATGACATGTCTATGGTTCAGAATTAGGATGAAACACTTGCCTGTGTGAGATTTATACACTTTGAGTGGTTTTCCTTTATTTCAGTTGGATCCATTGTTTCTTCTAAATGATTATTTAGAAACGAAATGCTAATATCCTAAATCTCGTTGGTGGTTATGAGAAAATTTTATCAGCATGCTTTCCTTCCCCAACAGACACATTGTTTTTCTTCAAAAATATATGTTGCTCTGATCGGTTGGAGGTTTGTTTCTTTGCTAAGTGTGTTTGCATTTTAGTGAAAGAACACCGATACTACTTTAGTCTCCCCTTTGTCATCCATAGACAATCAAGTCTAATGGCACGCAGAGACAAATATGGTCATCTGCTCCTTTTCTCGAAGACTCAATGTTTATCACCGTGACTACTTTAGTCTCCCCTTTGTCATCTAAAGACAATCAAGTTCGATGACACGCAAAGACAAATATGGTCATCTGCTCCTTTTGTCGAAGACTCAATGTCTATCGACCGAGACTACTTTAGTCTCCCCTTTCGTCAACTAGAGGCAAGCAAGCCTGCTAACACACAAAGACAAATATGGTCATTTGCTCCCTTTGTCGAAGACTCAATGTCTATCGACTGAGACTGCTTCAGTCTCTATTTTCTATCCAGAGACAATCAAGTCTAATGGCATGCAGAGGCCGAGTAAAGTCATCTATTCCTTTTCGGAGGCCTCAGTGTCCTTCGACCGAGACTATTGTAGTCTCTATTTCATCATCCAAAGACAATCAAGTCGGATGGCATGCGGAGACCGTCATGGTCACTTGCTTTCATTGTTCTAAGACTATCAAATTCCCCTTATCATCTAGAGACAAGCAAGTCTTATGGTATGCGAGGACGATGATGGTCATCCGTTTCTAATTGTTATTTTTTTAGATTTTTGCAGTTCCCTTTGCTATCCAGTAATAGTCAAGTCCGATGGCACGCAGGGACAAATATGGTCATCTACTCCCTTTGTCGAAGACTCAATGTCTGTCGAATGAGGCTACTGAAGTCTCCTTTGCTATCCCGAGACAATCGAGTCTGGTGGCATGCGAAGACCGTCACGGTCATCCATTTTTTTCCTTTATCGCTTCCAAAGCACCAAGGCTTTTGCTGAAAGGTTTCGTTGATTGGGCTAGTGGTCAGTCGGATGGAAAGTTAGCTCGAATGAAATGAGTGTTTTATCTTTACTTCCCTTTTATCTCCAATAAAAGATAAGTAAAGAGGGGCAACTGTCATACCCTAATTTTGTTGGGGGATAATTGTTTGTCAACATGTGGATTTTCGCCGATCAAATTGAGCTGCTTAACATCAATTACTGTGCAATCCGTATGGTTTCACGACATTACGAAAAGAAATGAGCAAAATACTCAGAATGGGGGAAATTTTTGTCAACATGGGGATTTCTTCCAGCCGAGTAGAGCTGCTTAATAGCGATCACTACGCGATCCATAGGGATTCATGACGTTTCAGAAGGAAATGGGCAAGAAACTCAGGATAGGGGCAAAATGGTCCATTTTGGAACATTCCTCAGCCGCTTGGTCCACCTGGGCCCACTAGATGACTTAGGAGGGAAGCAACCAACTCGCCTGGGCGAGCAAGTTGCTTTTGGAGTAAGCCACCAGCTCGCCTGGGCGAGTTGGGCAGCAAGCTCCTCCCCTTATTTTGCTATAAATAGGCGTGGGAGGCTAAGGAGAAAGGGTTCAGCACCCTTGGCAAGCATATTTCACTAAAAATTAGTGAGAAAAAGGAGAAAGAACAAGAAAATCAAGGCCGAGGTGCTTCCGTAATGCTTCTGCGATGTTTCCGTGATCAATTCCATAAACGTTCTTCGTCGTTCTTTGTCTGTTCTTCATCGCTCATCGTTCTTTGAATGTTTTCATCTTCATTCTTCTACTTTCGGTATTCTTTTTCTTTGTTTTAAGCGAGTTTCGACTGATTGTTTAAGTCGTAATCTCACTTAATCAATGTTAAAATGAATTTCAGCTGATCGTTTGTGTTGTAATCTCGTTTAATCAATGTTTAAATAAAATTCAACCGATCATTTATGTTGTAACCTCGGTTAATCATAAAAAAGGTAAATTTCAACCAGTCATTTACTTTGAAAGTTATCTTTTAAATGATTTGAGAAATAACCAAGTGAAACTAAAGCTAAAATCAACTCACAAATCAAGTTTTTGCCCGCAAAAAGGTCATTTGAAACCGTTTCAAGGTCCAACACCTTAACGGTCCCTTTTTACTTTTATTGGTTAAAACAAACCGTTTAAAAGTCTAAAATCAATACCCCGCATAACTTTCTTGCTTTCCAAAGAACTACGTAGGTCTGAGTTCCTCATCGCAATTGAGGATACGTAGGAGCAAAAGCCTCACTTTTGTCGACCCCAAAAAGATAACATAAAAAAGGAAAACAAAATAAAATTGAAGTCATGATTTTGCACATTTGATTAAAGGTTGTCGTCCCTTGTGACGAACGCGTGGGGTGCTAATACCTTTCACGTGCATAAAAACAACTCCCAAACCTTTTATTCTTAAAGTTTGTAGACCCGCGCATTTTTCCTCCTTGGAAGATGCACCCGTGAGTCTCATGTCGCCCTCCCGCCGAAGGGTAGGTTACGACAGTGGGGTTGTTGAGAGCGGCAGCATAGCAATAGGGTGCCCACTGATCGAGGCCGTACCCGAATCAAATAAACATGAAAATGCAGTAACTAGGAAGTGATCCTAGGTCGTTTCCCAACGAGCAGTGACAAGCCAAATGTTCATAATATACTTGCAGTAACAGTAACGATGGGGGGGGGGGGTTTGGTTGTTTGGTAATTAAAGAGCAGAACAAATAAAATGGAATACGAAACTACTAATATTAAAAATGGGTTGTTTCCTCTGATTCAGAAGCCACTTTCTTATCCTGGGTTATGGAGAATTCGTCCCTAATAGTCAACCACTTAATCCAACCCTATTCCAATTTACTAAGCGAAAATCAACTTAGGGTTTTCAATATGTGATTAGGCACCACATACACCAGTTAGCCCTTCGTCCATTAAGCATGAACGCAAGTTAGGCTCAGAGGCAATTAATCGAACACGAAGCGTGCACTGATTAATATTCATGAAATTGGGATAACTGGTGAAGGGAAAACTGCCAGGAAACCACATTACAAACGAAACCTCAAAGAGAGTTGGGCTTCGTCCTCAAAAGGAAACAACACCAGAAAATCTAGCCTTCCATGGATTCAAACAGAAAACGCAAATGAAACATGAAGCAGAAACGTAAATGAACAAGAACATAATTGAACAGAAACGTAAATGAAAGTAGAAGAAGAAGCAAGAATGAACTCGTAATTAGAAGCAGAAAACGGAAATTTGCATTAAGAACGAAAACTGTAACAAGGGAACAGAAAAACGTGAAAACCTAAAACCAAAGCTTTGAATAATGAAAATAGCATAGCAGAATAGAATGCCCTGTACGAATCCCAAGGCAGCTATTTAAAAAGAGTCACTCAAAGTCATTGGGCCCTATTACAATACTCTGACCCAAAACGAAATAAACACTGAACAACATAAAATAAAATTGCGAAATTTCCTAATTAGAAATTAACTAAGGTAAGCGCTGCTTTATTTTCCCTCTTCAAGTCCACAACCAAAATCCGGATTAAGCCCAATGTTTCATTAATTCCTGAAATTAGATTAAAAACATCAAATTAGCTAAATGAGCCCAAATAATAAAACTGCCTAATTAATTGACAATTAAGACCAATCAATAATTAATATGGTGCAAAAAGGGTTTAGAAAATAGAAGAAAATGATGGCACATCACCCACCTTGCAACAACATAGCTCCCACACCTACACCAGAAGCATCACACTCTAGCTCAAAAGTTTTAGAAAAGTCAGGGAGGGCTAGAATGGGTGCCTTGGTGAGCTTTTCTTTCAGCAAAGTAAAGGCTTGCTCTTGTCTCTCACCCCATGTGAATGCCACATTTTCTTCACCAACTTATTAAGTGGCAAAGCAAGTGTAGAGAAATTAGGAACAAACCTTCTATAGAAACTTGCCAACCCATGGAAGCTCCTAATATCTCATACACTTTTTGGGGTGGGCCACTCTTGGATGGCCTTGATTTTCTCAGGGTCCACATGGACCCCATTTTTGCTAACCACAAAACCTAAGAAAACTACACTATTGACACAAAAGGTGCATTTATCTATATTAGCAAAGAGAGTGCCTTTCCTAAGAACTTGAAGAACTTGCCTTAGATGTCCTAAGTGATCATCTAGGTCCCTACTATAGACTAAGATATCATTGAAATAAACAACTACAAACCTACGTATGAAGTCCCTTAGGACATGATTCATTAGCCTCATTAAGGTGTTTGGTGCATTAGTGAGCCCAAAAGGCATCACTAGCCACTCATATAGCCCAAACTTGGTCTTGAAAGAAGTTTTCCACTCATCACCTTCTCTCATCCTTATTTGGTGATAACCACTTTTAAGATCAATTTTGGAAAATATATTTGCACAATGCAACTCATCAAGCATATCATCAAGCCTATGAATGTGGTACCTATACTTCACAGTTATGTTGTCGATGGCCCTGCAATTTGTACACATTCTCCACTTACCATCCTTCTTTGGCACCAACAACACAGGCACAACACAAGGACTAAGGCTCTCTTGGGCCCAGCCCATCTCCAACAATTCCTTAACTTAGGATTCAATGCCCTTGGTCTCTTGAGGATTAGTCCTATAAGCTGGCCTATTAGGAAGGCTTGTTCCTGGGACAAAGTCAATTTGGTGTTCTATTCCCCTAAGAGGATGTAACCCAGGGGGTATCTCTTTGGGAAATACATCACCAAATTCCTGTAAGAGTTCTTGGACCATTAGGGGAATGGTCTCAAGTGGGGGAATTGTGGCAGTGCTAAGGGAAGTCTCCCTTGAAAGGAGAAGGTAGAATGATTGCTTGAGAAGAAGAGCTCTCTTAATATCTTCTTTTGTTACAAAATGACTCTCATTTTTTACAACTTTCTTAGAGGGACACCTTCCCTCTTTTTCCTTCTCCTTGACTTTTGGAGCTAAGGCCTTACTATCCTTTTGTGGGGCATTGAGATGTAATGTGACCTCTCCCAAGATATTTGAAGCATTTAATGTTGCTATTCCTTGCTTGGGAACTAGTCTTAGGTGTGGATCTCTCTATGGTCTTACCCTTATCTTCCTTCTGTTTTGAAGGTGCAGCCCCCAAAATTCCTTGGGCTTGGGCCATCCTTCGATAAAAGTGAAAGCCATAAGATTTGGAAGAAGGCTTTCTTTTAAGTTGTTGCTCCACTCTTATACAAAGTTGGACTAGCTCATCTGGGTGCGTATATGGAAGGAGTTCAACCTTGTCCCTCACTTCCATATTAAGCCCACTCAGGAACCTAGTTATGCTTGTCCTTTCCTCCTCTCTAAGTCCATCTCTTAAAAGAAGTAGTTCCATTTGTTGTCTATAATCTTTAACACTCATACTCCTTTGTCTAAGCCTCTATAGCTTGTCCATAAGCTCCCTTTCATAGTAGGAGGGAATGTGCCTCTTCCCAAGAGCACTCTTAAGATCATTCCAATACACTACTGGAGGATCCCCATGAATCATTCATTCCCTAACAAGGGAAGTCCACCAATAGAGGGCATACCCTTGAAAGCTAAGGGTAGCCAATGGAACTTTTCTCTCTTCACTAATATGATGGCAAGCAAAGAGTTGTTCAACCTTCATTTCCCAATTTAGGTAGGCCTCAACATTATCTTTTCCATGGAAATATGTGAAGGCTTGGATGATTATTTGGAGGTCCCAACTAGCTCTTCACTTAGTCTACACGGTTTACACTAAGCTATTACACACAAATAGAGGTTTGGGTGGTCTCTTGGAGACTCCCAATACACCCCTGAAGAATGTCCAAATACAAGGAATTACAATAGAAAAAAAAATTCAGCACTCCATTGTTCTATTACAACAAATTTAACAAACAATTAAGGTCTTCAAATTTGTCTTCAATGCTTGTTTGTTTCCTGAAGTATTTCACTCAAAATTTGGTGAGGCTTTGGTTGCTTCAAATCCAATGGTGCTCCTAGGATGGTTAACCTCCAAGACTCAAAAATATTCCTTCAATAAAGGAACCAATTTCATCTTCCAATCCTTATTGTAGGCAACACTTAAACACAAAAAAAAGACAAGCAAGAAAATCCTTATTGTAGGCAACACTTAAACACAAAAAAAAAAAAGACAAGCAAGAAACCAAAAGATGAAATGAAATCTAAACCAAAAGGAAATTTAACGTGACATTGATTTAATGAGATTCAAGAAAAAAATAAATTAAAAGTAAAGCACCACAAGCCAAGGTGGTGTAAAAGCAAAGACTTTGACTTTGTTGTTTTGATGATGCCATATGATCATGATGTTTTGATGCATTATGAAAATGCGCTTCTCAAGTTTAATTCAAGACAAAACTCCAAGAATACAAGATACAACATCAAGAAGATCTCTAGTGATTTAGGAAGGGAATTCCAAATTGAAACAACAAGAGGTTTGGCCAAGAAATTTAAGCTAAAATGTCTTTTCAAGAGATTTACTCTCTGGTAATCGATTACCAGAGGATGTAATCGATTACCAGTGGCCAAAATGATTTATAACAACCATTACAAATTTGAATTTAAATTTTACACTGTGTAATCGATTACACATGAATGGTAATCGATTACCAGCAGTTACTGAACGTTTTGATTCAAATTTTAAAGCCTGCAATCGATTACACAAGTCTTGTAATCAATTACTAGAGGAGATTTTCTGAAAATTATTTCCAAGGGTCACATCTGTTCAAATGTTTTTTTACATGGCCATCAAAGGTCTGTTTATATGTGACTTGGAACACGAATTTTCTTAGAGTGTTTTAGAACAAAAAGTCTTATCCTCTCAAAAAGCAAAATCATCTTATCCTCTTAAAAATTCCTTGGCCAATACACTTGAATTTCAATAAGGAATTATTTGAGTGCTCAATTGTTCAATCTATCTCTTTCAAGAGGGATTTCTTCTTCTCTTCATTTTATTTCTCAAAAGGGATTAAGCGACTGAGGGTCTCTTGTTGTAAAGAAATCTGAACACAAAGGAAGGATTGTCCTTGTGTGGTTTAGAACTTGTAAAGGGATTTTGCAAGATAGTGGAACTCTCAAGCGGGTTGCTTGGGGACTGGACGTAGGCACAAGGGTGTGGCCAAACCAGTATAAATCTAAGTTTGCATTTTCTTTTCCCTTAAACTCCTTTATTGTTTATTGCATATTGTTTCTATTAAGTAAGATTAATTTGCATTATTATTTAGGAGTTCATTTTAAAAAGAATCTTGGGTTGTTGGGTTAAAATCAAAATAGAATTTTTGATTAGGAAAAGATTGTGATATCTTAATTCAACCCCCCATTTCTTAAGATATCTAAGGCCACTTGTCTAAGAAGTGATATTAGAGCTTCATTCTTGTATAAAGTTTAGAAGCTTCAAGAATAATGGTCTCAGCAAACTTCTTATTCCTAGAAGGAAACTCAATAAATAGGCCTCCTATTTTTAATGGAGAGGGTTACCACTACTGGAAAACCAGAATGCAAATTTTCATTGAGGCAATAGACTTAAGCATTTGGGAAGCCATAGAAGTTGGACCTTATGTACCCACCATGGTGGCTGGAAATACTACAATAGAGAAACCTAGAGTATAGTGGTCTGAAGATGAAAGAAGATTAGTGCAGTACAATTTAAAGGCTAAAAACATCATTACTTCTGCCCTAGGAATGGATGAATATTTTAGGGTCTCAAATTGTAAGAGTGCTAAGGATATGTGGGACACTCTACAAGTTACACATGAAGGAACAACTGATGTCAAATGATCTAGGATAAATACTTTAACTCATGAGTATGAATTATTTAGGATGAAGATAAATGAAAGTATACAAGACATGCAGAAAAGATTCACACATATAGTTAATCATCTGGTATCATTAGGAATAATTTTTCCAAACGAAGATCTCATAAATAAAGTGTTAAGATGTCTAAATAGAGAGTGGCAGCCAAAAGTAACAGCCATCACAGAATCTAGAGATTTGTCTATTATGTCTTTTGCTACATTATTTGGAAAATTACAGGAACATGAGATGGAGTTGCATAGACTAAATCAACATGAAGAAAATGATAAAAAGAAGAAGGGAATTGCTCTTAAAGCCTCATCTTCAATCCAAGAGGAAAGTGACATAGAAGATTCAATTGACTTAGGTGAAGATGAAGATCTTAGCCTTTTTGTCAAAAGATTCAACAAATTTATTAGAATGAGAGGAAGTCAGAAGACAAAACTTCAAACCTAAAAGAAGGACTGAAGAGTCATCTCAAATCCCAAAATTCTTTGAGTGCAATCAACCCAGACATTTGAGGGTTGATTGTCCAATCTTTTAGAGAAAGATAGAGAAGTCCGAAAAGAAGACTATTGGAGAAAAGAAGGCAAAGAAGGCCTATATCACATGGGATGATAACGACTTAGAATCGACTGATGATTCTGAAAAAGAAATGGTTAATCTATGTCTAATGGGCAAAAATTATGAAAGTGACGAAGAGGTAACATCTAACAAATCTATTTCTTTTGATGAGTTACAAGATGCATTTGCTGAATTACATAGTGAATCAATTAAACTAGCAAAACTTGTCTCTTCGTCTAAGAAAACAATTTCAGATTTAGAGAAAGAAATTTCAAAATTAAACAAAGAAATAGATATTCATAAAACTGAAGTTTCAGTCTCTAAATCTAGTGATAAAGTTCATGTTTCTACTATGACTAATGAAAAAGTAAATTCATGTAAATGTTGTAGCAAATATGTAGAAGAAATTAAAAATTTGAAAAACTCACTTGCAAATTTTTCTATTGGCAAGAATAACCTAGATGTTATATTAGGAAATCAAAGATGTATTTTTGATAAAGCAAGAATTGGATACAAACCAGAAAAACAACAAAAGTTTTACAAAAGTTTCTTTTCTTTCTCACAAAAATACAATTCTCCTTTCATTACATGTTTTTATTGTGGAAGAAAAGGGCATGGCACATCTACATGTTATTTTAAGAAAAATTGCAACAATATCAAAATGACATGGGTCCCAAAAGGATCTTTAGTCAATACTAACACACAAGGACCCAATAAAGTTTGGGTACCTAAGTCACAAACTTGATCATGTAGGTATCTTTGAAGAAGAAATGGTACATAGATGGCGGTTGTTCAAAGCATATGACGAGAGATTCATCAAAGTTCACACATATCTCTCCCAAGGAAAGTGGGCATGTTACTTATGGTGATAACAACAAAGGTAGAATTCTTGGAGTTGGAAAAATAGGTACGAATTCTTCAAACTCCATTGGAAGTGTTCTACTTGTTGAAGGCCTTAAGCACAACTTGCTTAGTGTTAGTCAATTATGTGATATGGGCTATCTAGTATCATTTGATTCTCAAAAATGTATTATTGAACATAAACATGATACAAATATAAAGCATATAGGGTATAGAGTTAACAATGTTTATATGATAGACTTAAGCCAAAAACTAGATAATAATAAATGTTTTCTTAGCAAAGATGATGATCCATGGCTATGGCATAAATGTATTGCTCACATAAACATGGAACACTTAAATAAATTGATTTCAAAAGATTTAGTTGTGGTTTGCCAAAACTAAAATTTGAAAAAGATATACTATGTGATGCATGTCAAAAAGGAAAACAAACTAGAGTTTCATTCAAATCCAAAAACATTGTTTCAACTACTCAACCTTTACAATTACTACACATGGATTTGTTTGGCCCTTCTAGAATCATGAGTCTTGGAGGAAGTTACTATGCCCTTTTTATAGTTGATGACTATTCTAGATACACTTGGACACTATTTATCACTCATAAGAATGATGCATTTCAAGCATTTAGGAAACTTGCAAAAGTTACTCAAAATAAGAAAAATCTCAAAATTATATCTATTAGGAGTGATCATGGAGATGAGTTTAAAAATAAAGAATTTGATTTATTTTGTGAAAAGCATGGCATTGAACATAATTTTTCTGCACCTAGAACCCCTCAACAAAATGGAGTTGTTCAAAGGAAAAATAAGTCTTTGGAAGAAATTGCTAGAACCTTATTGAATGATACTCCTCTTCGAAAATATTTTTGGGCTGAAGTCGTTAATACTGCATGTTATATCATGAATAGGGCTTTAATAAGACCCATCTTAAAGAAAACTCCATATGACCTGTTCAATGGTAGGAAACCAAACATCTCACATCTTCATGTCTTTGGTTGCAAGTGTTTTGTATTAAACAATGGAAAAGAAAACTTAGGAAAATTTGATGCTAAGTCAGATGAAGGAATTTTCCTTGGTTATTCTTTGCATAGTAAAGCTTATAGAAATTATAATAAGAGAACAATGACAATTGAAGAATCAATTCATGTTTCCTTTGATGAGTCTAATGTTATTTATCCAAGAAAGGATATTTTAGATGATATTATAGAATCTTTAGAACAAATGCACATTCATGGACAAGATTCTAAAGGAAAAGAAGAAGGAAGCAATAAAGATCCTCCAGTAGAAGTCAAAGCAAATAATGATCTTCCAAGAGAGTGGAAAGCTTCAAGAGATCATCCCCTTGACAACATTTTTGGTGACATCTCAAAAGGGGTAACAACTAGACATTCTCTTAAAGATTTATGCAATAATATGGCTTTTGTGTCTATGGTTGAACCTAAAAGTATAAATAAAGCCATAATAGATTATCATTGGATAGTTGCTATGCAAGAAGAACTAAATCAGTTTGAAAGAAACAATGTGTGGGAACTAGTAGAAAAACCTGAAAACTACCCCATCATAGGAACAAAATGGGTATTTAGGAATAAGTTAGATGAACATTGCAAAATCATTAGGAATAAGGCTAGATTAGTTGCATAAGGATACAATCAAGAAGAAGGTATAGATTATGAAGAAACATATGCTCTAGTTGCAAGATTAGAAGCCATTAGAATGCTTTTAGCTTATGCATCCATTATGAATTTTAAGCTTTATCAAATGGATGTTAAAAGTGCTTTTCTAAATGGCTTAATTCAAGAAGAAGTATATGTTGAACACCCACCAGGTTTTGAAATGTCAGATAAGCCAAATCATGTTTATAAATTGAAAAAGGCTTTATATGGTTTGAAGCAAGCCCCTAGGGCTTGGTATGAGCGTCTGAGTAAGTTCCTTTTAGAAAAATGACTTCTCTAGAGGAAAAGTAGATACTACTATTTTCATAAAGAGAAAATCACATGATATTTTATTGGTTCAAATTTATGTTGATGATATTATTTTTGGATCTACTAATGAATTATTGTACAAGGAATTCTCTCATGACATGCAAAGTGAGTTTGAAATGTCAATGATCGGAGAACTTAATTTCTTTCTTGGATTACAAATTAAGCAAACCAAGGATAGTATCTTTGTCAATCAATCCAAGTACTGCAAAGAGTTAATCCACAAATTCAGCATGGAAAATGCTAAGCACATGGCCACACCAATGAGCACTGCTTGCTATTTAGATATAGATGAAACCAGTCAGTCAATAGATGTTAAGCAATATCGAGGTATGATTGGATCCCTTCTTTATTTATCTGCTAGCAGACTTGATATAATGTTTAGTGTGTGTATGTGTGCTAGATTTCAATCGAATCCCAAACAATCACATCTTAGTGCTGTTAAAAGATTCATAAGATATTTAGTAGGGACTATGAATATAGGTTTATGGTATCCTAGAAATTCCACATGCACCTTAATAGGATACTCTGACTCAGACTTTGCCGGTTCTAAAACAGATAGAAAGAGCACAAGTGGAACTTGTCAATTCATTGGATCTGCTCTAGTCTCTTGGCATAGTAAGAAACAAAATAGTGTTGCTTTATCTACTGCAGAAGCGGAATATATTTCTATCGGTAGTTGTTGTGCCCAAATTTAATGGATAAAGAAACAACTCTCTGATTATGGAATTCTTCTTGACCATATACCTATTAAGTGTGATAATACTAGCGCAATCAATCTTTCCAAAAATCCAGTTCAACATTCTAGAACCAAACATATTGAAATTAGACACCATTTCCTAAGAGATCATGTTTTGAAGGGAGATTGTGTGTTAGAGTTTGTTGATACAAAGAATCAGCTTGCTTATATTTTCACAAAACCATTCCCCAAAGAATTCCATTAGAAGAGAATTAGGTCTCTTAGATATTAGTGATTTGGATAACTAAGGATTGATTGGTTGATTGAATTATTAATATTTCATGATTGATTGATTTTTTATTCTAAAATGATAATTATGTTTGATTGGTGTGTTAATTGTGTGATTAATACATGTTTGATTGAAATAAATGAGTATTAGTGTTGATAATTGATATAGATAGATGTTTTTAGCATAGAAATAGATATTCTTTGATGAAACAACCTAGATATTGTTTTGGTAATCGATTACCATTACGAGTAATCGATTACACAAGAACAGATAGCCTATAATCGATTACAACAACCTATAATCGATTACCAAAAGGCTAAATGCTCCTGTAATCGATTACCAAACCTTGTAATCGATTACATAACACCATCTTCTATAAATAATCACGTAAACCAGTCACGGTGTGCAGCTAAACTCCTCTCGACGGGTCTCTTCTTCCCTAATCTTCAAACCTTCATATCTCCCTCAATTCTTAACCAAATCACATCCCACAAAGCCCAATCTTCATCATTTTCACCCCTCTTTAGATTCCACCGATTGAAATTTGCTAAAACTTCATCAAATTGCAAAATCATCGAAGAAGCAAAAGGGAATGTCCTCCACCACCGCTGTTGTTGGCCATTGCCACCACGGACCATCTAAAGCACCCACAGCACCAATTCATCCTTCCTTATCATTTCCACGATCATCTACTCTATTTTCTTCAGATGATCAACGTCTATGGTACAACTCTCAATTTTCTTCTAGGATCATCTTAGACCCTAAGTACCTAGACACAAATTTCTTTAATGATGAGACATTTGACTATTATCAAGTGTTTCAAAACTCTGGATTGGTTGATTTTATGTCCTTAAAATTGCCTTACTATCCTGAACTTGTTAAAGTCTTTTACAACAATTTAAAAATTTAGGATGGTATTATTTCTTCTGAGGTGCATGGTATTTCTATGATCATTGATCAATCTCTGTTCTTTTCATTGACTAAATTACCCAGTCAAGGTGCACCTTTTGAGGGCACCATTGTTGATGACTAGAAATACGACTATTCTAGTCATGATGCTCGCCGTATGGTTTGTAATGACCAGGCTGAAAAGACCGGTAGATTGCTGGCCGGATCATTAACCTTTGATTGTTGCATCATGTACTATATTATCGTTAGAATTTTGCTTCCCCATTCTTCTAATTTGGCTCAAGCCTCTGAGGAGGACTTGATTTTGATGTGGGCTTTCCTTATCAGTCGTCAGATTGACTGGGCTCACTTGGTTAGGTAATGAATGCATAAGGCATTACGAGCCAATGCATCTCTTCCGTATCCTCAATTGGTCACCCTTTTTCTCCATCATTTTCAAATTCCTATTGATGATGAACCTTTTGTTCAAGTCAAGCGATCCTTTGCTATAGGTGCTGGTGCAGTCACTTCATTTGGTTACCGTAAGGATCGTGATGGTCAATGGCTGAAGAAGGATGCGCTACCTCCACACGACGAGCGTACTCCTTCTCCTCCTCCTCAACAAGATGATTCCTCAGCCCTTATGAATGAAGTTCTTTCAGAGTTACAGGGCCTCCGCACCTATGTCGCTTTGAAGGCATGGATACCTGCATCACCCAGCTTGAAGAGGATGTGACTTATCTTCGTCGGTGCTTCGACCTTCCACCACCGTCTTAGTTTTAGGATTATTATTATCATTTATTATAAGCCATGTATTTGGCTATATTTTTTTTAGTTATCATTTTCTGAACTTTCATTATCTTTTTGGTATTTGGCACTTAGTATTTTATGTTTGATTATATTTGGTTCGATTATATTTGGTTTTGATTTATGAAAGATTCTATGAACTTTAGTTATATTGGATTATATGAATGCTCTTGTGATTGTTTATCACTTACTTTGGCTTTTTGATGTTACCAAAGGGGGAGAGAAACGGGGTGGTTTAAAAGCGTTTAGAAGTTTAGAAATCAATCGATCATTAATTCCAAAACATAAGGGGAGTATGAAATGACTAAACATAACATTATATCTTGCATAAACTCTGCTTGTATCTTGATTTCAGGAATTAAATTTTCATCATCAAAAAGGGGGAGATTGTACAAGCAAAGACTTTGACTTTGTTGTTTTGATGATGCCATATGATCATGATGTTTTGATGCATTATGAAAATGCGCTTCTCAAGTTTAATTCAAGACAAAAATCCAAGAATACAAGATACAACATCAAGAAGATCTCTAGTGATTTAGGAAAGGAATTCCAAATTGAAACAGTAAAAGGTTTGGCCAAGAAATTTAAGCTAAAATGTCTTTTCAAGAGATTTACTCTCTGGTAATCGATTACCAGAGGATGTAATCGATTACCAGTGGCCAAAATGATTTAGAACAGCCATTACAAATTTGAATTTAAATTTTACACTGTGTAATCGATTACACATGAATGGTAATCGATTACTAGCAGTTACTGAACGTTTTGATTCAAATTTTAAAGCCTGTAATCGATTACACAAGTCTTGTAATTGATTACCAAAGTATTTTTTTAGAAAATTATTTCCAAGGGTCACATCTGTTCAAATGGTTTTTTACATGGCCATCAAAGGTCTATTTATATGTGACTTGGAACACGAATTTGCTTAGAGTTTTTCAGAACAAAAAGTCTTATCCTCTCAAAAAGCAAAATCATCTTATCCTCTTAAAAATTCCTTGGCCAATACACTTGCAATTCAATAAGGAGTTATTTGAGTGCTCAATTGTTCAATCTATCTCTTTCAAGAGAGATTTCTTCTTCTCTTCATTCTATTTCTCAAAAGGGATTAAGAGACCGAGGGTTTCATGTGGTAAAGAAATCTGACACAAAGGAAGGGTTGTCCTTGTGTGGTTCAGAACTTGTAAAGGGATTTTGCAACATAGTGGAACTCTCAAGCGGGTTGCTTAGGGACTGGACGTAGGCACAAGGGTGTGGCCGAACCAGTATAAATCTGAGTTTGCATTTTCTCTTCCCTTAAACTCCTTTATTGTTTATTGCTTATTGTTTCTATTCAGTAAGATTAATTTGCATTATCATTTAGGAGTTCATTTTAAAAAAGAATCTTGGGTTGTTGGGTTAAAATCAAAATAGAATTTTTGATTAGGAAAAGATTGTGGTATATTAATTCAACCCCCCATTTCTTAAGATATCTGAGGCCACTTGTCTAACAGGTGGAACACAAAGGAAGTCCTAGAATGGCACTAGATTAGATTCACGAATTAAAAACAAGACTCAGAAAAATTCTAGTTATGTCAATTTAGCAACACATATAAAAGATAAACAACTCCAATGAGTCAAATAGGCTTGTAATACAACTCAAAATAATGAACTATTTTCAAGCAAATCAAGCATACACATTTTTTTGTTGTTGTTCTGGATGTGAATTTTGTTGTTTATCTTTATCACCTTTTCTTGCTTATTTCTTTTTCGTTTTTGTTCATTATTTTTCCATTGTTTTCGTCCACATGTCTATTTTATCCAGTTTAAATTTCAGCTCAAAAATCAAAGTATTCAAGCCATGGTGGAGTTAAGAAGACAGTGTGCCGAAATTGACAGCAACCATAATTTCAACCTAGAAATCGAGAGTAGTGTTTATGTTGCCTAAGGCTTGGATAGTTAGAATTTGTTTTTGCTTATTCTCAATTGTCTTGAATAACACAATTCAAGAGAGCTTAAGACTTATTTCTATTCACAAATCCAGCCACAACTTAGCACCACAACTCAATTTCTTCATAGGCATCATATAGGAAACTTAGAAAACAAAAAAAAATGTTCAACAAGAAGACTACTTCTAGGAATTGATTTAGAACATGTTATGAACTAAATAACAAGCACGAATTAGACTCAAAATTCAAATGATAGGCTGAGAATTGCAAGAATACATGAACAAATGTATCTAAAATTCAATCAACAAAATCAAAATTGAACACAAACTTAAAACATAATGTGACAATTATTATGACTAAACATGAATCTAGACAACATGGATTAAGTGATTTACACTTAGATTTTTGTGTTTTTTTTTCTAATCAATATTTCTCAAGAAAATTAAGATATAACGGTTCAGCACAATAATATTATGACTGAAAAATGATAGAACCTAAAATCAACACAAAAACATGATTCAAGAGTAGATTTATAAAATTTGAACCATAGAAATGCAAAAACAAGCAATTGCACATGCTTAATTCACATAATACCTTAACTCATGAAAATTAATCAAGTAATCAAATAACACAAGAAAAGCATCAAACATCTATTTTCAATTATCGAAATTTTAGGGCATTACACTCATGGTCTAGCACAAATTTGTGGATCACTTGGTCACTACTAAATCTCCACAAATAAGGATTATCTGACACATAATATTTAGCATTACACTTAAGGTTATCTATTTGAGACCTAGATGCATGAGGTGGGACAAAAAATGCAACAATGAAGTTCACATTGTCAGCAAACCAAGGTGTAACATGTAATGAATGCAAATGCATCAAACGCTCATTATGGATATTATCCATAACAGGAAAGGGATCAACATGTCCCTCAATCCTGCTAAAATGATCAGCAACCAAGTTCTCTACACCATTGTTGTCTTTGATCTTAGTATCAAACTCCTGAAGAAAAAACATCCACCAAATCAATCAAGGTTTAGCATCAGGGTTCTACTACAAGTATCTTAAAGGTGCACGGTCAGTAAAAATAGTGATATGAGAGAAAAGCAAATAAGATTTGAATTTATCTAAAGCAAAAACAATAGCTAAAAGCTCCTTCTCAACGGTGGTGTAGTTAACATGGGTTGCATCTAAAGTGCGTGATGCATAAATAGTGACATGGGATAGTCTACCAACTCCATGTGACAAAATAGCCCCAAGTGCAAAGTTAGAGGCATCACACATGAGCTCAAATAGGAGCTCCCAATTTGGTGGCTGCATGATAAGAGAGGTGGTAAGCCTCTTCCTCAACTCCTCAAATGCCTCTTTGCAAGTTGGTCAAACACAAAGTCTATGTCCTTTTTGAGAAGCTTGGACAATGGTAGTGCAATCTTGTTGTAGTCCTGGATGAATCCCCTATAGAAACTTGCATGTCCAAGTAAAGAATGCACTTCCTGCACAGAAGCAGGGTAAGGCGAAGAAGCCATAACATCAATCTTGGCCTTATTGACCTCAATACCTCTACTAGAGACCAAATTCCGTAAGACTATTCCTTCATGTACCATAAAATGGCATTTCTCAAAGTTAAGAACAAAGTTATTCTCAATGCATCGGTCAAGAACTCTAGAGAAGCTATCCAAACATACATAAAAAAAGGAACCATAAATAGTGAAGTCATCCATAAACACCTCCATGCAACTCTCCAATAAAATAGAAAAGATACTTACCATGCACCTTTTGAAGGTGCTAGGGGCGTTGCATAGGCCAAGTGACATTCTGGTGTAGGCAAATGTGCCAAATCGACAGGTGAATATGGTCTTGTGTTGGTTCACTGGTGTAATCTGAATCTGGATCTAACCTAAAAAACCATCAAGAAAGCAATGATGTGATTTAATTGCCAACCTTTCCAAAACCTGGCCAACGAATAGGAGAGGGAAGTGATCCTTGCAAGTTTCCTGGTTAAGTCTCCTATAGTCAATACAAAGTCACCAACTATTGGCCACTCTTGTTGGAATCAACTCATTGTGTTGGTTCCTTGCAATAGTGATGTCAGACTTCTTAGGGACCAGTTAGACAGTTGAAACACAAGTGCTATCTAAAATGGGATAAATGATTCCTGCATCTTGTGGCTTCATCACCTCCTTTTTAACTACATCAAGGATGGTAGGATTCAGCCTCCTCTAGGGCTGCCTTATAGGCTTGGAATCATCCTCCAAATGTATCCGATGCATGCATATGGAAGGATTGGTTCCAGGATGGTCAGCAAGTGTCCACCCAATGTCCTTTTTGTAGCCTCTTAACATGTGCAACAGCTTTTCCTCATGCTCAAGTGGAAGGCTGTTGGTTATGATGATTGGGAGCTTTAGAACATTTTCTAGATAGGCTTATTTAAGGTACTCGGGTAGTGGTTTCAACTCCAAGGATGCTGGCTGAATGGTAAAGGCAACACAATTAGAGTGAATTGCAGAGGCAATCTCTACACAAATACTACATACAACAAGGGAATCACAAACATAGTTGAAAGAACCAAGATCAAAATCAAAAAAGTCTAAAAGTAAATCTGCACAAGTATCTACACTATCTACTGCAACAACAATGATATCTACAAGGAAAACAAAATGCTCTTCTGCTGGATGTCTCATAACTACAAAAATGTTGAAATGCACAACGTCATCACTAAAATCCATGGAAAGAGTTCCTACATGCACATCAATCTTGGTCCTATATGTCATCAAGAATGGTATCCCTAGGATGCTTATGGACCCATGGTTGGAAGACTCATTTTGCATACCCAAGATGTAGGCATGGCATTAATTGTGCAACACTCCTATTGGCTAGATGAATGACAACACCAACTGGTTTCAAATCACCAAGATGTAACGATCTGTAAACTGATGTAGGCATGGCATTAATTGAGGCTCCAAGGTACAGCATACCATCTTTAAAAGTGTAGTCTCCAATTGATGTAGCTCCATGTGGAGCTAGTAGGCCTTGGATCTTATTCATCAATGGAGTCCTTTTCTTCTTGAAGTTCAATGGCAGCGGAATGGAGAAGGAAGAAAGATGATTCGAGACGCCACTTCAAGGAGTAGATGAGTAAAAAACAAGCTCACCAGAATAGGAAGCCATGGATAAGAGCTTGAAGGTAGGAGAAGATGAGTGGAGAGAGAAGGAGAGAAGGAACACGAAATTTTATGCCTCAAATGAGGTCTGAACTTTGAAGTGTAATTCTCAAATAACAAAGTTGAAAAAATGCACACATAAGGCCTTTATTTATAGCCTAAGTGTCCCACAAAATTGGAGGGGAATTTGAATTTTTATTCAAATTTAACTTGAATTTGAATTTGTGGAGCCAAAATTTCACTAATTATGATTAGTGACTTTTTGATATGGTTCAGCCCACTAATCCAAGATCAAGTCCAAGATTCTCCACTAAGTGTGCTTAGGTGCCATGAGACATGTAAAGCATGAAGAACATGCATAAAGTGTGACTATATGATGTGGCAATGGGGTGTAGCAAGCAAATGTTCACCTCCCCCTTAAAATGGTCCAAAATTTAATTGGATTGGCCTTCTCCCAATTAAATTAAATTTATCTCCCAACACACACATCAAATAGTGCACTTAATGCATGTGAAATTACAAAACTACCCCTAACACAAAAACTAGTCTAGGTGCCCTAAAATACAAGGACTGAAAAATCCTCCATTACTAGGGTACCCTCCCTACACTATGAAGTCCTAAATAAAAGGCCCAAAAATAAAGAAACCTTAATCTAATATGTAAAAAGATAAGTGGGCTCATACCTAGCCCATGGGCCCGAAATCTACCCTAAGGTTCATAAGAACCCTAGGACCTTCTCTTGCATCTCTGTCCCAATCTTCTGGGAGTCTTCTATCCAATGCCCTTGGGGAGTAGGATTGCATCATTCCCTCCCTCTTGAAAAGGATTTGACCTCAAATCCAGAGGTTCTTCAAACTTTTGGCTTCTTCCCTCAACACCTGTAAAAAGAATAAAAACATATATATTAGTGGTGTTTGGTACGTTGGAGTAAGGTAAGGTCTGAAAACCCCTTTCCTGGGCATCTTCCCGTGAGGGAACATGGTTCCTCACCAACTCAATGAGTGGTGCTACAAGTATAGAAAAATATGAGACAAACCTTTTGCTAAAGTTTGTTAAGTCATGGAAGCCCCAAATTTCCTTATACTTGGTGGAGTGGATCACTCAAGAATGACCTTTATTCTCTTAGGGTTCGTGGGAACCCCTTTATCACTATTTAAAACATTAAGGAAAGTACTACAATAAAACATACCTTTTCTATATTTTCATGTTGATTATTCCCACCAAAAAGTACGACAAACCTAAGGTGTCCCATATGAGTACCTAAGTTTGTATTGAAACTTAAAATAAGAACAAACCTATCTAATGAATTCCTATGTATGTGAATCATGAAGATGTTGGATGCATGGATGATTTTACAAAAGAGGGTTGCACCACTCAACACATTCATCATACCACATATCATAGGGATTCGGTGCCTCATAATACCTATTTTGGGCATCAACAAAGCACAAGGAGTTAAGCTCTTACGAACCAAACCCTCATCCAGCAACTCTTTTACTTGAGGAATAACCTCAAGCTCAAGAGGTATGGCAGTGCTTAGGGATGTTTCCCTTGATAGGAGAAGGTAGAAGGATTGTTTAAGAAGGAATGCTCTTTTGATATCACAATTAACTTCATCCTTATATGTCCCAATGGAGAAAGGTACCTTCACTTGTTGGTTAACTATCATTTCCCCTTGCTCATTGAGCCATTGAAGTTTATAAGGTTTTGGGAGGGGAATGATAGTGAGGTTCAACTTGGAAACTAATCTTGTGCTACAACAATTGCAACAAGATCCACTATCAACAATGAGAGAACAAGTTTTATCTAAAATTTTGGGTCTTGTATGAAAGATGTTCTTTCTTTGGGATTGAGATAGATCACAAGATTGATCTCCAAGGAGCCTTCTAACCATTAGAAGGTCACCTTCTTCATGGGGGTAGACTTCCTCACTTGACACTTCACCCCTTACTTCATCTTCACATTCACTAGAGGAAGGGGAAGAAGTAGTCTCCTCTTGACTACTATAAAGTCTTGAACCTTCATAATCATGGTTTTCCTTGCCGGGCATTGAGAGACAATGTGACCTCTCCCAAGACATTTGAAGCATTTAATGTTGCTAGTCCTTGCTTGAGAACTAGTCTTAGGGGTGGATTTCTCTATGGTCTTACCCTTAACTTCCTTGGGTTTTGAAGGTGCAGCCCCCAAAAGTCCTTGGGCTTGGTCCTTCCTTGGATAAGAGTGAAAGCCATAAGATTTTGAAGAAGGCTTTCTTTTAAGTTGTTGCTCCACTCTTATACAAAGTTGGACTAGCTCATCTAGGTCCCTATATGGAAGGAGTTCAACCTTGTCCCTCACTTCCAGATTAAGCCCACTAAGGAACCTAGCTATGCTTGTTCTTTCCTCCTCCCTATGTCCAAATCTTAAAAGGAGTAGTTCCATTTGTTGTCTATATTCTTCAACACTCATACTCCCTTGTCTAAGCCTTTGGAGCTTGTCCATAAGCTCCCTTTCATAGTAGGAGGGAATGTGTCTCTTCCTAAGGGCACTCTTAAGATCCTTCCAATACTCTACAAGAGGATCCCCATGAATCCTTCGTTCACTAACAAGGGAAGTCCACCAATAGAAGGCATACCCTTGAAAGATAAGGGTAGCCAATGGAACTTTTCTCTCTTCACCAATATGATGGCAAGCAAAGAGTTGTTCAACCTTCATTTCCCAATCTAGGTAGGCCTCAACATTATCTTTTCCATGGAAATCTAGGAGGCTAATGTTAACCTCTTGAGGCCTTCTATCCTTTTTTCTTCTTTGGGAGTGATGTCTAGTATGTGACCTATGGCGCCCTCTATAATAGTCGCTAACTTCTTCACTTAAACACTTGCAAGAGTCATGACTACTATAGGAGACATGATTTTCTCTTTTCATTTCTTTCATTATTTTTTTTCTTTCCTCCTCTCTTGTTTTCTCTCTTTCATCTTGACTTATTTTTTCCACTCTTTTTTTCCTTTTTCTTTTCTTTCTTGTTTTTCTTTCCACAATTTAAGGGATCTCAACTCATCTAATATCCTATACAAGGTATCCTTAGGAGTAGAACCCTCACCATTAACACTAGATGAAGAATGAAGACTCATGTTGGTTCCTAAGTTGTGGTTCTTTCTTGTTGGGGGTTTGAAAACAAAAGGTAAAAGAAACTATGGTTGAAACTAGCCAAAATAAACACTAAAAGAGGTATGAAAGATAAGGTAAAGGAAATTTAAAGCAAGCTAGACGGTTTCCTATGTGAAGGCTTGGATGAAAATTTGGAGGTCCCAACTAGCTCTTCACTTAGTCTACACGGTTTACACTAAGCTATTACACAAAAATAGAGGCTTGGGGGTCTCTTGGAGACTGCCAATACACCCCTGAAGAATGTCCAAATGCAAGGAATTGCAATAGAAAAAAAAATCAGCACTCAATTGTTCTATTACAACAAATTTAACAAAGCAATTAAGGTCTTCAAATTTGTCTTCAATGCTTGTTTGTTTTCTCAAGTGTTTTACTCAAAATTTGGTGAGGCTTTGGTTGCTTCAAATCCAATGGTGCTCCTAGGATGGTTAACCTCCATGACTCAAAAATATTCCTTCAAGCAACACACCAATTTCCTCTTCCAATCCATATTGTAGGCAACACTTAAACACAAAAAAATGAAGACAAGCAAGAAACCAAAATAAGAAATGAAAGCTAAACCAAAAGTAAATTTAACATGACATTAATTAAATGAGATTCAAGGAAAAATAAAGCAAAAGGAAAACACCACAAGCCAAGGTGGAACACAAAGGAACTCCTAGAATGGCACTAGATTGGATTGACAAATTAAAAACAAGACTCAAAGCAAAATTCTAGTTATGTAAAATTACTAACACATATAAAAGATTAACAACTCCAAGAAGTCAAATAGGTTTGTAATAAAACTCAAAATAATGAACAGTTTTTAAGCAAATCAAGTATACACATTTTTTTATTGTTCTGGACGTGTATTTTGACGTTAATCTTTATCAACTTTTCTTGCTCATTTCTTTTTCATTTTTCTTCATTTTGTCCATTGTTTTCGTCCAGATGTCTATTTTATCAAGTTAAAATTTCAGCTCAAAAATCAAAGTATTCAACCCATGGTGGAGTTAAGAAGACAGTGTGCCAAAATTGACAACAACAAGAATTTCAACCTAGAAATCAAGAGTAGTGTTTATGTTGCTTAAGGCTTGGATAGTTAGAATTTGAGTTTGCTTATGCTCAATTGTCTTGGATAACACAATCCAAGAGAGATTAAGACTTATTTTGATTCACAAATCCAGCCACGACTCAGCACCACAACTCAATTTCTTCATAGGTATTATACAGGAAACTTAGGAAACAAAAAAAGTTCAACAACAAGACTACATCTAGGAATTGATTTAGAACATGTTATAACCTAAATAAAATGCATGAATTAGACACAAAATTCAAATGATAGGCTAAGAATTGTAAGAAAACATGAACAAATGTATCTAGACTTCAGTCAACAAGAATGAAATTGAACACAAACTAAGAACATAGTGTGACAATTATTATGACTAAACATGACTTTAACACAACATGAATGAAGTGATTTACACAGATTTTTTTTTCTTTTCTAATCAATATTTTGCAAGAAAATTGAGATCTAAAGGTTTAGCACAAGAAGATTATGACTGAAAAATGATAGAACCTAAAATCACACAAAAACATGATTCAAGAGTATATCTATAAAATTTGAACCATAGAAATGCAAGAACAAGTGTAGATCTAATATTTAATCGGTTTATTTTTTTAATCTACTATAAACAGAACTAAACCACATGACAATGGAGGAGATACATGGAGAAGAAGATTAAGAACAAGGAATTAAAGTGAATTGACAGAAAAAATAGATAGAGGAAGCAAACGAACATCACCTGGATGAAGATGCGCTTGATACCACATGATGTAGCTCGATGTGGAGCTTGTAGGCCTTGGATCTTCTTCATCAATGGAGTCTTTTGCTTCTTGAAGATCAATGGCAGCGGAAGATGTGCAAAAAACAAGCTCACCAGCATAGGAAGTCATGGATAAGAGCTTGAAGGTAGGAGAAGATGAGTGGAGGGAGAAAGAGAGAAGGAGCATGAAATTTTCTACCTCAAATAAGGTCCGAACTTTGAAGTGTAATTCTAAAATGATCAAAGTTGAAAAAATGTACACACAAGGCCTCTATTTATAGCCTAAGTGTCACACAAAATTGGAGGGAAATTTGAATTTTTATTCAAATTTAACTGGAATTTGAATTTGAATTTGTGGAGCCAAAATTTCACTAATTATGATAAGTGAATTTTAGCTATGGTTCAGCCCACTAATCCAAGATCAAGTCCAAGATTCTCCACTAAGTGTGGTTAGGTGTCATGATGCATGTAAAGCATGAAGGACATGCACAAACTGTGACTATATGATGTGGCAATGGGGTGTAGCAAGCAAATCCTCACCTCCCCCTTAAGATGATCCAAAATTTAATTGGATTGGGCTTCTCCCAATTCAATTAAATTTATCCCCCAACGCACACACATCAAATAGTGCCTTTAATGCATGTGAAATTACAAAACTACCCATAATACAAAAACTAGTATAGGTGCCCTAAAATACAAGGGCTGGAAAATCCTACATTACTAGGGTACCCTCCCTACACTATGAAGCCTCACAAATATTGAAACCTTAATCTAATATGTACGAAGATAAGTGGACTCATACTTAGCCCATGGGCCCTATCGCAACCTACCATTCACCGGGAGGGCGACGCGGGACTCAGGGGTGTGTCTTCCAAGAACGAAAAATGCACGGAGTCGCCACCAACATTTATTTGAGGAAAACGTTAGAAAAACCAAAGGGGGTCTACAAAATTTTAAGAATAAAAGGTTCGGGATTTGTTTACATGCGGGAAGGTATTAGCACCGTCCGTCTCATGGGACAACAACCTTTAATCAAATATGCAAAATCATGACTTCAATGTTTGTTTATTTTCCCTTTTTTATGTTTTTTACCTTTTTGGGGTCGACAAGAGCGGGGCTCTTGCTCCTACGTATCCTCAAGTATGGTGAGGAACTTAGACCTACGTAGTTCTTTTAAGCAAGAAAGTTATGCGTAAATTTGATTTTAGACTTTGAAAGGTTCATTTGAACCGATAAAAGTAAAAGAGATCGTTAAGGCGTTGGACCTTGAACGGCTTCAACCGATTTTTATGGATAAAAGCTTGATTATGTGTTGAATTTAACTTTGGTTTCACTTGGTTACTTTCAAACTCATTAAAAGAGGACTTGCGAAGTAAATGACCAGTTGAAACTTTATTCACTACTAGAAAATAAGGTTTTTACATCGGTTATTTAAGACTTTCAACATCGGTTATTAACCGTTGTTGAAAATAATATCGTTAACATCGGTTTTTCAAAATCAAAACCGATGTTAACTAATAAATACAACATTGGTTATTTAAATAGCCGATGTTATATGATAAGAATTTTGAAAAAAGAAAGTTATAAAATTTACATATCAACATCGGTTTTTCAAATAACCGATGTTGATATGAAAATTTATAATGAGCATCTTCGGTTGCATTATATGTTTGTTGTTGTAACTCTAACAACATAACAATTAAGTTATTACTTACAAAGATGGATCAATCTGCATGTAATAACACTTTCTTAAACATTAAATCAAGTTGTTACAGATAAAAGAATGCAAATGTTTTAACATAAATTGCATTTGAACAAATTAATAAACAGAGAAATTAAGTGTTTCATTGGATTTGTTTCATAATATAAAACTTCACAGCCACTCCAATGAAAGTAATTTATCCAGCCAATGTTTCCTCAAAACCATGTCATGAATGAATAACATCCTCTTCACACGCAATACATTGTAACATTTCATCAAAAACCAAAACCAGATTCCATGGCCATAAAGCATTCCACTTATTCCAGTTTTGAGACAAGATTCATCTTGATTAGTACTTATGCAATAGGGGCCATCTAACTTAACCTTCTGCAATATTCATCTTCAAAAGTATAAATGCAACCCTTCTATTGCATCACCCCTTGACAATCAACTTTTAGAGAAAGAACCAAAGAAGGAGAAAGCAAAAAAAGAGGATTTGCAATTCCCATCACTTAAGAGAGTAAATGACTAAAAAAGACAAAGTCATCACTTAATAGAATGAAGAAATTCCCATAATACACTAAACAAAATGAAATCTGTTTAGAAAACCACTTAAAAGGATTTGCAGATTCAAACTTAGGGGTTGTCTTAAAAAAAGGCGTATATAACCACTATGTCGCATGTCAACAAACACTGCAGTTTCTAGATAGACCTAGACCTAGCCAACAACTCAAGCATGTTAATCCTTAATCTCTATAATGGTGCGCAATGAGAAAAATCCTAAAAAAATTACATTAAAATTTTAAAATAAAAAAAATCAAGGCAAACAAAAATTAAATTAAAGAATAAGCTGAAAAGCTATAAATAAAACAATTCGTAGGCTACATCATAGTTGATGTTAGGAACAAGCTAAATTGCATGATCCAAAATACAATGAATAAAAAAAAAGCTTTAAGGCTTAATAATGATGAAAAAAGGTGGTGTGCGTACAATTTACTTGTTGGTGGCTTGCACCGCTGCATCGTTTCATGAATCGGACGTTGCATCCGTCATAGTCATTCTTTCACCAACGCTATTCTCCATGGTTAGGTTTTTCCAAAATGAAAATGGATAGAAAAATAAATAAATAAATAAATAAATAATTTACACTCGGCTCCACAGCCCACACTTAAAATATAAATAAACAATGAACAAAATAAAACAACAATGTGTAATACTTTCGATGAGATATTAAAAAACCTTTTTATAATAACAATTGGGGCAGCTTTTTGTAAGCACTTTAAAAAAAATTAATAAGAAGATAAAATTTGTTTCTTAAAATAAAGAGAAATTAGAAAAACACAAAAAAATATAAACTAAATTAGTTCAATCAAAATACGAAGAAACTCTAAGCATACAAGATCTATAATCAATAACTAAAATTCCTCCAATCCTTTGCTTCCTCTTTTTATTTCCTGCGTAATCACTAAAGTCAAACTAAATCCACAAATGATAACTTAGAAGGTAGTAGTATAAGAATAGCAAACCTAATGATGCCAATAAATTTTTCTCGAACAGACTTTGGTCTAACACACATAATATCAGCTGAAGCGGACCGAGCCATCACTTTGGTGACCTATCAAAGCAAAATGCAGCAGTTGAAAACAAAGAGCATAATGAAAAGTGTATTAGATGACACGTGGGCATAGCCATAGACATATATATTATACACGAGCAATGACTACAGATCCAGGCTGTGGAACAAATAAAGCAGATATGTTGTTTGGTCTCTTTAAGTATTGTGTGTGTTGTTTGACTCTTAATCTATGTGGTGTTGTGTGTATAATTGAGTTTTATTATTTTATTCAATGCATGGAGAAAACTAAAACTTACATGTCACTCTCTGTGAGTGTGTCCACGTCAGCCCGGCATTCCCTCCCTACTTCCTGCAATAAAATAATGCAAAAATGAAAGGATGAAATCACGAGATCAATAATAATCTGTCTAAAGAATTGGTATGTTTAGATCACAATGTGATTGTTATTTCAATTTAGACACTGCAATGCAATGTAGCCATGTAGGGTCTATAAAGGCCATCATCTTATTCTTAGTGTCCTCCGTCTGTGTCATCTCAAGCATTGCTTCAGTCGCTCCTCATTCATACATATTATATTCCTTTCACTTTCTTTCTTCTCAGAACTTCATTTTCCACTCACTTCCTACTTCAATTCATCTTTAGCCTATCCTAGTTTCTGTGTCTGCCTTGTAAGTCCTAATGGATTCTCATCTTGATGCAATCTTTGATGAAGATCACAAGGTAGTTAAAATTAGTTGCCTTTCACATGTTAACACTTAATCACACTTTTTTTCGTCAATTGTCATGCACCCTCACTCATTAACTTATTTTTTAAACGTTAACGGAAAAAAATAAACCATGAATCAAATGAAGCCAGTTTTAAAGAATAACATGGCTGGTGTACATGTGGTGGATATTTCATACTAATAACATGATAATTCAAAAGATAAATAAATTACTATAATGACTAAACTGTAGAAGTAAGCTTCATGATGAATCAAGATTGATTCAAAGAAGTTTTGATCATGACAAAGGTGATGACAAAAAGCTCAAAGATCAAGAACAATTCATGATAACAAAGATGATGATCTCAAGAATCAAAGAATGAGTTCAAGATTGAATCAAGAATACTTCAAGGTTCAAGAGGAAATTTGATTTCAAGAATCAAGAATCAAGTTTCAAGATTCAAGCTTCCAAGAATTAAGATCAAGATTCATTCAAGAATCAAGAGAAGACTTAATCAAGATAAGTATTAAAAAGTTTTTTCAAAAACTGAGTAGCACATGAATTTTTCTCAAAACCTTTTACCAAAGAGTTTTTACTCTCTGGTAATCGATTTCCAGTAGCAAAATTGTTTTGAAAAAGCTTTCAACTGAATTTACAACGTTCCAATTGATTTCAAAATGTTGTAATTGATTACAATATTTTGGTAATCGATTACTAGTGTGTTTGAACGTTGAAATTCAAATTCAAATGTGAAGAGTCACATCCTTTCACAAAAAATCTTTGTGTAATCAATTACACTGATTTGGCAATCGATTACCAGTGATAGTTTCTGACCAAATCAAAAGATGTAACTCTTCAAGTAGTTTTTGGCTTTCTCAAATTGGTTTTAAGTTTTTCTAAAGGTCATAACTCTTCTAATGGTTCTCTTGACCAGACATGGAGAGTCTATAAAAGCAAGGCTTTGTTTTGCATTTGATCATCTATCTCTTCCAATTCATTCTTTACACAAGCAATTTTTCCATATTGATTTCTGAGTCTCTTTGAACTTCTTCTTCTTTTTTCTTTGTCAAAAGCTTTCTAAAGTTTTATGGTTTTCTAAACCTTGAAAACTTGTGCTATTCATTCTTTTCATCTCTTCTCCCTTTGCCAAAAAGAATTCGCCAAGGACTAACCGCCTGAATTATTTTTGAGTCTCTCTTCTCCCTTTTCCAAAAGAACAAAGGACTAACAACCTGAATTCTTTTGTGTCTCCCTTCTCCCTTGTCAAAGAATTCAAAATGACACAGTCTGAGAATTCTTTTGATTCTTCCCTTTCCCATATACAAAAGATTTCAAAGGACTAACCGCCTGAGAATTCTTTTCTATCATTCACAAAGTTTCAAAGGTTTAACCGCCTGAGAACTTTATCTTAACACATTGGAGGGTACATCCTTTGTGGTACAAGTAGAAGGTACATCAACTTGGGTTGTTGATTGAGAACAAGAGAGGGTACATCTCTTGTGGATCAATTCTAGTGGAGGGTACATCCACTAGGTTGTTCAAAGAGAACAAGGGATGATACATCCCTTGTGGATCTTTGCTTGTAAAAGGATTTTTACAAGGTTGAAAAGAAATATCAAGGACCACAGGTCTCTTGGGCACTGGATGTAGGCACGGGTTGTTGCCGAACTAGTATAAAAACTCTTGTGTGTTTGTCTCCTTCTTCCCTACTCTTTTAATTTCCGCTGTGCATTTTAATTCCCGCTTTTACTTTTGGTTAAGTTTCTTTTCTATTCTTCACTTACTTAACAACATAGTAAAAGCCTTAGAAGAGTAAATTTTTAATTAGTAAAGGTTTAGAAATAATTAATTCAACTCCCCCTTCTTAATTATTCATAGGCCACTTGATCCAACATAAACAAGTATATTAAGTGTAGTCCAATAATTTATGTGAGAAATGTAGGAAAAAGCAAGTGCTAGCTCTTATAAGATGCTATTGTTAAGGGTATTTCTTCCAATTATAGGTCATGTGTACAATACTTTATATGCTTTAAAACTCATTGAACGAGGCATTATACATATTGACTACTTATGCATATGTCCAAGAAATTTTCTACAAGGAGTCAATATGCGCAATTTGGTAAGTTATAAGCACAAGGTTTTCATTATACGAGTTATATGTCGTATAGAGGGATGATCTCTTAAATTTAATTAAGCAGCATGGGCAGCAGCAATAACAACAAGAAGAACAAGCTAGCCAAACAACACAATCAGATTGCAAGCATTATATATGAAATAAACTCAACTTCTTATCACAATCTTATTCCAATAAAGAAATGTCTAACGAGGCTCAAGGGAACTAGAAGGTACTGAAACAAATAAAATTACAAGTAACTCTTCCAATTTTTTAATTGATTAGTACTTACATGCATGTGCTTGTAGGTCCAATAATGGTTGTCTTCAAGACACAACGCCTCTACCATAGCTGAAAGTTAACTATGATAAACATATAGTACTAGCTAGTAAAATAAGAAAAAGATTATATAAAGAGCATGCAATTAATTTGTGATTAGAGCTTACCTTTTTTACTCTCTCTTCCAACTTGTTTTTGCTCTTTGTTTAAGTTGTATATGCGTCAATATAATTTAGAGAAATTAAAAAAAAATTGAAATCCACATATCACTCAATTTCACAACATATCAGCCAAATTTAGAGAAATCAAATTTGTGCCAATTTATGCAACGGGTGTGGTCATGTTCTTCTGTGACTGCTGGTGGACCGTAGCACCGGTCTTGATGCTCCACAGTGTGACGTTCTTCTCCTGCGGCGCCAAAGTCTTCTGAAAGGTTTGAAAGTATGTTCCATTGGGCGACAAAGCCACATCGATGGCTATGGGGACTTCAAAAGCCCAAATCTCTTTGGCGGTTCTACAATCATTAACACTAATCAGCAAGTTTGATTTTGTCACCATGAGCTTGGATCCGTTGTCGCTGAACTTCGCGTTGATGCATTTCACTTTCTAGATGGTCTAGAGAGACAAATCTTCTAGTCCTCGAACTGAGAGAACAAAAATGGAAATCAAAAGTTAGAGAGAAAGAAATTGAATCAAAATGTGTTGTGCTGTGATAGTGAATACCTAATATCTCGAGAGGTGGTGAGTGGTTATTTGATGCCATTGGAAGCGGAACGACGGAGAAATTGAAAAGCCACAAAGAGAATCTAATAGCAAACCTGGTTCGAGAGACATGGTGGCGCGGTGGCGGTGATCAACAAGAGAGTGGCAACATCGGAGAAGCAAAAGTTCGAGAGAACGAGAGGGTTTCAAAGTGAGCCCACTTCATAGGTTTAGAAATATTAAAAACCAACTAATAGCCATTTTTAAATAAAATATCTACTCATTTTCTTATTTAATTTTTTATAATTGGTAAAATCATAGATGATAAATTTAATACTACATGTGTGTTCAATGGCCACCAACGTTTTTAATATCGTAACCTACCCTTTTGCGGGCGAGCGAGGCGAGGCTCAAGGGGGCGTCTTCCAAAGGAGGAAAATGCACGGAGTCGCCACCAACGTTTATTTGTGGAAAACGTCGGAAAAATTGAAGGAAACCGGTCATGAAGAATATTCTAGATTCGGGAGTTGTATTTACGTTTGAGGAAGGTATTAGCACCTCTCATGTTTGTCCCAAAGGACAATAGCCTTAGATTAGGATTGTGTGAAATTATGTATTTAAACCTTTTATTTCCTTTTTTATTTTTGAGGTCGACAAAAGCGGGGCTCTTGCTCCTACGTACCCTCCATCGAAGAGGAAATCAGACCTACGTAGTTCTTTTTAAGGAAGGCGGTCATTTTAAGGCGTTGGACCTTAAAAATGATCCATTTTACTTGGTAAACAAAACTGAGGTATCGAACCTTAAAATCCTTTTGTGATTTTTTGCGGACGAGCTTGACTTTGCGAGTTGATTTTATCCTTAGTTTCACTTTAGTTATTAGTCAATTCAATTAAGAAAGAGAAATCCCAAAGAGAAACGTCCGATTGATTTTTTTGCTTTATTTTACTAAAAGATATTTTTTTATTATTATATTATTATTTTACCTCTTTTTGGTTTCCAACGTGGTTATGGCATGACTGAACGATCGGATTTCATTTTAACAGAAATTAAAGGATATTACAAATCAAATGATCGGTGAAAATTTATTTTATTTTTTTATTAGGCGAGAAAATGACTTAAGTAAATGGCTGAAGCACGTCAAAAGGGGGTACGAAAAGTAAATGAAACGAGAATAAAAGTACACAAAACAAATGAGGGCCACCACGGGTACATAGAATGAATTGAAAAGTTCGATTTCGGGAACTTACCGGTTGAAGACCGAAGAACGACGAAGAAGGAATGACGAACGATGAAGAACGGTTGAAAACCTTCGCAAAATCACCCACGGAAACGTTACGGAAGCGCCTCGGCTTGGATTTTCTTCACGAAAACAATTTTTCTCACCAATTTCAAGTGATTACGAAATGCCAAGAAGGCTGACTCCTTTCCTTCTTCACTCCTCCCTCTATTTATAGGAAAATAGGGGAGGAGCTTGCCACCAGCTCGCCCAGGCGAGCGCGGAAGGCCCAAGTGGGCCTGGTTGCTATTTGCACCCCTTTTTTTTACTAAAAAAACCCCCTTTACTTTTTTGGTGATTCTTTTTCCGTAACGTTACGAAACTTTACGAATTTTTTAATGATACTTGTTTTCTTTCCGTAAGGTTATGGAACCTTACGGTTCATGTAATTACTCCTTTTTTAGCTTTCGAAATGTTATGAAAACTCACGGATTGCGCAACAACACTTCCTTTTGATTTCCAACACATTAGCGAATTTCACGGATTGCGTAACAATGCTCCCTTTTGATTTCTGGCATGTCTCGGAACTTCATGTATTGTGCAACAAAGGGTGCCAAGTACCTCGAAGCGGTCAATCAAAGGTTGCATGCCATCAAACAATAGTCCCCAGACGAAATTAGGGTATGACAGTTACCCCTCTTTACTTACCTTTTATCGGAGATAAGAGGAAAGCAAAGATAAAACACTGATTTCGTCCGTCTTCGCTTTCTCCGTGATTAGTCTATGACAACTTCTGTCTCTCCTTCTTTCTCTGCACAACCCAAAACAAACACAAACAACAAAAACAAAACACCAATAACATAATACATACATATACACATGTTTGGCGAAGGAACCGATCGGGAAAATAACAAAAAACCACATTTCCCAGTCACCGGAGGCTCCACGCTTGATGGTGGAGGACGCATGAACAGCGCTAGGCAATCAATTCATGGGTCTCCGAATAAGATTTGAGGGTGGAGGATAGGCGAATAGCGCTAGGCAATAAATTCGCAGGGCTCCAGACTCGATGGTGGAGGACACATGAACATCGCTAGGCAATCAATTCATGGGTCTCCGAATAAGATTTGAGGGTGGAGGATAGGCGAACAACGCTAGGCAATCAATTTGCGGGGCTCCAGACTCGATGGTGGAGGACACATGAACAGCGCTAGGCAATCAATTCATGGGTCTCCGAATAAGATTTGAGGGTGGAGGATAGGCGAACAACGCTAGGCAATCAATTCACGGGGCTCCAGACTCGATGGTGGAGGACACATGAACAACGCTAGACAATCAATTCATGGGTCTCTGAATAAGACTTGAGGGTGGAGGATAGGCGAACAACGCTAAGCAATCAATTTGCGGGGCTCTAGACCCGATGGTGGAGGACACATGAACAACGCTAGGCAATCAATTCATGGGTCTTCGAATAAGATTTGAGGGTGGAGGATAGGCGAAGAGCGCTAGGCAATCAATTCGCGGGGCTCCAGACCCGATGGTGAAGGACACATGAACAGTGTTAGGCAATCAATTCATGGGTCTCCGAATAAGATCTGAGGGTGGAGGATAGGCGAATAGCACTAGGCAATCAATTCACGGGGCTCCAGACTCGATGGTGGAGGACACATGAACAACGCTAGATAATCAATTCATGGGTCTCCGAATAAGATTTGAGGGTGGAGGATAGGCGAACAGCGCTAGGCAATCAATTCGCGGGGCTCCAGACCCGATGGTGGAGGACACATTAACAGCGCTAGGCAATCAATTCATGGGGCTCCGGATAAGATTTGATGGCAGGACCGAATGGTCCACCGGGGTTTTTTCACCTAAAAAGGCGAACATGCTTTAGCAAGGAAAAATAAATCATTCGCAAGAGCACCATATCTTATAGAAACAATATACCCATTCCAAAAGTAATTTTCCTTGTAACCAAAAATGAATGGCAGGATGTCAACATTTAGCTTTTAAATGAACATTCATGGGAAACGTCGGGTCAAACTGAAACTGGGAATAAAATCACTCATAGTGTATAAAAACTCACTAGCAAGTGTTTTACCGTAATCCCAAACCATAACTGTACCATGACTTTATTTTGCACATGATTTCCTATCGAACCAAAAGATTACACGCACGATCACGGATCAATAGGATTTTCTCGAGGGTAGTGTTTTTTGAGAGGAAGCTGGGTGTCTCGGTCTTTTCCTCTTTGTTTATGTGGGGCAAGATATCGCTAGTCCAGAGCGACTTTGAATGGTAATCCCAAAGGAAGAACTTCTTCAAAAATGGGTTTTCCTTTGCGGACAGTCATTTACCCTGCCAAAAATTTATCTGGTCAGAAGATCTTCTGTTCTCTTTCCTTTATTGATCAGGAATTATTCTGTTTTCCTCCGATCTTTTCCTTTTTACTTTCTGTCGATATTTGATTGGGAATCCTTCTTTTCCTTTCTTCTCATTTCTTCCTTTCCATTTCTTTCTTTGAGAATTCGGGTTTTAGCATTCGTTATTTGCTCTCCCTTGAGGAGATTCTGCTGTCCTTTTCTTCGGGGGAAAGGATGAGGATTCTTTTCATAGGCCAAGGTTCAAATAAGCTTAAGGTTGTGTCTCAACATGGTCTTTTCATCGTGCGAGCTCGATTTTGATATTTGGGGCAAAACAAATCCGTGTGTCAAGGTGTCGGTCTCGGGTTGAATTTCCATATTATTTCCACGAGGCACGTGTAAGAATGATGATTTGGAAACAACGTGCAAAATTAGTCATGGCTATAGCTAGGTGGGTACTCAAGCATCCAGTTTATGGCATTGTGATACTAAGGCTTGGGATTTACACAAGTAGACCCAATATTTCCAAATTATGTTCTTTCATCAGGTCAACGAATCCATCCATTCTCATCTTGGTTATTCTGGAAAATAGACTCTTAGCGTTAGTCCCTTGTTTCCAAAAGATATGTTTGCTCTCTATGAATGATTTATGTTTCCTATGACCATAACATGCCGACCTTCGAGGTCTTTCTTTCTTTTTCTTTTTTTTTTATTTTTTTCGTTTGCAAAAACTATACATCCATCGTTATCTATGAGAAGAACTTTTTCTTTGTACACCTACATCCCTATACACAACAAACTTTTTCTGTATACACACGCATTAAAAACTCTTTTTCTTCATATCAACACGGTCTATATAAAAACTCTATTCATGTTCAAGGATTTCTTTTTCGCTTTTCAACATACACTCGTGGTTTACACAAAAATTTCTTTATATACACTCATTACTCACACACAAGAATTTCTTTTCACGCATTATTTACACACACACAAAATCTTTCCATACATTTTTTTTTCTTTTACATATAAAAACTCTTTTCTTTTCTTTATATATAGACATGACATTTGTTCACAACGCCTTTTTCTTTTTTCTATTCTTGGCATTATCATGATTTTTTTGTTCATTTTATTTTTAGGACGACGTTCCTAAATGAAAACTCTACACGGTTTCGGAATTTCAACAAACACTATCGACAATAATGAAGTAAGCACTAGCGCAACAGTCCAAACATCATGTATGCACAAAACAAGAGTCAAACAAAACAACACAAACGTTAGTCCCTCAAGTTATAAAAATAAAATGATATGTAACAGATAAAAGAGGAATCATAAAAGAGAATATGAATCTAGGGATCTCCCGGTCATGTGGCTCCGCTCCCTCCCAAGAAATCGAGTAAATCTGTCATCTCCTCATCCATGCGGGCCTCATCTGCATCGCCGGGAGCCTCTGTGGGTGCCTCCCCTGCCTGGGCCTCAGACCAATCTCCGGGCCATGCAACCTCTGCCCTGAACTGATCAGGAGTAGGGCACGCAAAAGGAGCGAAACCCTGGCTTTGCAGACTGAGGCTGAGCTGGTAGAGACACTTATGGGTCTGCACCTGCCCCCCGTGGTTGGCAGCCTGCTAGTGAACCAAGTGCTATAAATACTGCTCCATGCCAAATGACCCAGCTAGATCAGCCTGACGAGGTGGTGGTAGTGCATCTGCGGCCTGCAGTGCATCACCCTGCGCCTGTCTAGGCATGCAATACTTCTCAATGAAGGCCCGGGTGATCGGCGGTCGAATCACCTTACTAGGTGTGACGGGAACCCCGAATGACTGGCAGAGACCCGTGATCAACGCTGGAAATCCCAGGGCCCTGTTAGACTTATCTAAGTCTAGAGGGTGCCTGGTAGGTGGCATACCTGCAAATAAATAAATGGCGTCAGCGATCAACTTAGCCACATGGACGCTCATCCGTGTCAGGATGGCATACACCAGCTGACACTTCGGCAGAGGGAGGTCGGAGTTATGATCGCTGGGCAGGACGTTGCTGAGCAGCAACTTCGTCCAAATCTGAGTAAAGGTGGTCATGCTGGTGTGCATGATCCGCACCCGTCTCCCGGCAGCTGTCCGGGAAAAATCCTGACCCGGTTTGCATAACAGCTGGGCAATGGCCTCCTCGTCAAATCCATCGGCCTGATTCCTTCTCTGACTATACTCGCACTCCTGGCCCTCCTCTAACACTAGCGAGTCTCCTAGGAACTGGCTGAGGGCGTCTGCATCAAAAGGAATCCATTGGCCCCTTACCCATGGCCGCATGTCCCGCACACCCTCCTCCGTGGGCCAAGCATTGGCGTAAAACTCTAGGACTACATCTAGGTCAAACTTAGCCATGGGAGTGACCAGCAAAGTCCAACGTCGACGAGCTATCTCTTCCTGGAAATCTGTGTACTCATCGTCCCTGAGCTAGATGCGTCTCTCTCGGTGGAATGACCATCCTTTGATGGTCTCGAAACGCTGCTGGTGCTCAACGCTCCTAAAACGATGGCTGTCAAACTCGGGAGCAGCACTGGTCCCTTCAGCCACGGCGTCCTTCGTAGATCTCTTTGCGGAAAGCTTTCTCGGAGCCATTTCCTATGAGGACAGACATTTGGAAATTTTAGTTGACAAGGAAATGCTACTTTAAAGAAAAAACGGTATGCTAATCTTTCGATTTAGAACAAACTTGTGCACACATTTCCTTAAAAAGAACATTTACCAACGTGCATATGCATAAAATATCCTACTATTTATATCAACATACAAGGATATTCAAAACATTCTAGTTACCACACATACATATTTTTTGAAAAGAATACATATACGCATGCTCAAGGTATTGTGTCAAAATTACACATGTTCATATCCTAAGTATTTTGCTACCACAAACTACCTACGCACATTTGGAGTGTTTTATTAACGTATACATTTTTGTTGCTTCATATTTATTTATATATGCACATTGGAAAGCCAAACTCATGTCATGCACACACTTGCATTTATTTGAGAAGGAACTTTCATGTCATCTATCTACACTTGAAAGGTAATTCCACATCATATATTCATTTGGGAAGCATTCTCGTGCCATTTTTGACATGGGTACATTTTATTTTGAAAGGCTCCTTATGCTACCTATCCACAAATATACATGTTTTGAAAGGCATTTTTACGCTACCTATCCTACACATACAGATTTTTGAAATGCATTATTTGCTATTCATTCACACTTTGCAAGGTATTTTTATGCCATATATTCACACACTTTGCAAGGCATTTCCGTGCTACATATATTCACATATATACATACCGTTGAAAGGTATTTTCCATGCTACCTAGGTGCAAGGTATTCCTCTTGGGGCAGCCAAATTTAAATTCTAATAAAAACCTCTCAAACATGTCCTAATATTCATGCCTTTTTACATTCAAAACCAAAACTTAGATTCCTAGGCGTAAGTCATGCTTCCTTTTATTGAAAATAAAAGCTTGGGTTCCTAGGTCTAGAATTGCATTCGGGCACTCATTTTAAATCCTTCATGCTGTCCCTATACATATAAAACAGTTCCACAATCCCAAGCTTACAAAACCATGCCCATATGTCATTGAGGCATTTCACCGAGCACTTGGCGGGCGCATGTTTTGGCATGAATAGCAAGAGAATGGGGGCAATGTGGCATGCCCCATTACTCCAGAATGCAACATAGGCCTAGGGCCATCCCATACAACCCCTCAATTCAAACCAATCAAGCATGAAACAAAGCCAAAATTGCTCCATAGATTTGGGCATATTCACATAATTTAGAGCACCAAAAAAAGACCAAAATACATCAATGGAAAGCTAGAAAGCTCATGGACGAGATACTTACGTGTTGGAGTGAGTAGGAGTATCAAAAATGAAAGCAAAATGCAACCAAAGGTGGCTTGGGGGAGCAAAAATAGCAAGTCCCGTGAGCTTTGCATTTTTTGAAAGTGGGGGGGGGGGGACTTTTGGGTGAAGAAAATGTTCCCCCTCCCCTTTTTTAACATTTTCGTACAAGGGTTGCTCGCCCAGGCGAGCTAACCTGTACTTTTTTTTTTAGGGAAGACATAAGCATGGTCCTCTACGGGTCAGCGTTCGCTTACTCGAACCCACCCAAGGTAGATTAGGCATCCATTATTTATTTTTAAACAAACAACAGTAATAATTACTGTGAATTTAAAGGATACTAGGCTGCCTTGCAGCGGCATTTTCCGCTTGTCCAGAGCAGGGAAGGGACGACGATCTGTCGATCGTGACCCTAGCCTCTATTTGCGTTCGTCCCTAAGTACCTGAAAGTAGGAAACAACAATGCGTGGCAAATCGTGACCGCGTTGTCGTCTTACCTCGATTGGTTTCTGCCTTTGACTTTGTCTCGACCTCCGACCGTGGCCTAAGACGATTCTGCCCCTGTTATCACAAAATATGCATGCGTATATGCATGCATGAATGTTTTCAAATGCACTAATCTCCTTAGTGAAAGCTGGTTAGGTTTAGTTTTAATTAAGAGCTTGGGGCACCCCATGGACTGAGCGAGAAGGCTTAGGTTATTACAAACTGCACATGGTTTAAAACCAAAGTGAGGACTGAAGCCTCAAACCCATGTTCTCTTCTTTTAAAGAACTGTGACGAGACAATTACAACGGACAGGAATCCCTGGAGGAAACCAAGAAGAACAAAAACAGAAAATAAAAAGAACATGCAGCAGTTTCCTCAATTGCCCCAGATTTCAAGTGTAATATCGCTTAACGACATCGGAGTTCACGGGCGAGGGTAGCTCCTCGCCATCCATGTTGGTGAGCACCAGAGCCCTTCCAGAAAAAGCCTTTTTCACAACGAAAGGTCCTTCGTAGTTCGGGGCCCACTTCCCTCGATTATCTTTAACAGCGTGGGATATCGTTTTCAGGACAAGGTCCCCCTGATTGAACTTGCACGGGCGTACTTTCTTGTCGAACGTGTTCTTTATCCTTTGTTGATACAGGCGCCCATGGCTCATGGCCGTCAAGCGCTTACCTTCAATAAGGTTGAGTTGGTCGTTGCGTGTTTGAGCCCACTCTAACTCTTCTAGGCCTGATTCCGCTAGTATCTTCTGGGAAGGGACCTCTACCTCAAATGGGAGTACCGCTTCCATCCCATAAACCAAGGAATACGGCGTTGCCCCAGTAGAAGTTCATGCCGAGGTTCGATATCCATGCAGAGCAAAAGGTAACATCTCATGCCAATCTTTGTATGACACCGTCATCTTCTGAATAATCTTCTTAATATTTTTATTTGCAGCCTCCACAGCCCCGTTCATCTTTGGCCGATAGGGGGTGGAGTTATGATGTTGGATCTTGAAATCCCCGCACATTTCCTACATCATTTTGTTATTCAGATTGGTGCCATTATCAGTAATGATCTTCCTAGGGAGTCCGTATCGACAAATCAGTTCCTTCTTTATGAATCTGACCGCCACACTCCTCGTGACATTGGTATAAGAAGTCACTTCAACCCATTTGGTGAAATAATCTATCGCCACAAGAATGAAGCGATGACCGTTCGAAGGTTTGGGTTTGATGGCCCCAATGACATCTATCCCCCACATGGAAAAAGGCCAACGGGCAGACATGACATTCAGAGGATGTGGCGGAACATTGACATTGTCCGCGTACGCTTGACATTTATGGCATTTCCTTACATGGGCGCAACAATCGCTTTCCATAGTGAGCCAATAATAACCTGCTCTAAGGATCTTCCAGGCCATAGCATGCCCATTGGCATGTGTCCCGAATGAACCCTCGTGGATTTCCTCAATCATGTAGTTTGCCTCTTTGGCATCTACGCATCGCAGGAGGGTCATGTCGTGGTTTCGTTTGTACAGGATGGTACCACTCACAAAGAAACTAGTAGCCAATCTCCTTAACGTTCTTTTGTCATTGTCGGAAATCCCAGGTGGATATTCTTTGTTCTCAACATATTGTTTGATGTCGAAATACCACGGTTTCCCATCTCGCTCTTCCTTTATCGCACAACAATGTGCTGGCTTGCCCCGAGATCTGAATTCAACGTACGGCAGATCCTCGTGTGGGGCAAGTTGAAACATGGATGCCAAGGTGGCCAATGCATCGGCCATCTGGTTCTCTTCCCGAGGTATGTGGTGGAAAGAAATGTCGTCAAAGAATTCGGCTATCTTCAAGATATGAGTTTGATAGAGTATCAACTTTGGATCCCTAGTTTCCCATTCTCCTCTCAACTGGCTTATTACCAAAGCCGAGTCTCCATACACTTTGAGTAGTTTTACGTCAAAATCAATGGCCGCTTGAATCCCAAGGGCGCACACTTCATATTCGGCCATATTGTTGGTACAATCGAAACCTAGCCTGGCCATGGAAGGAATACATTGATCATCTGGGGATACATGAAGTGCCCCTACTCCATGGCCCAAAGCATTAGATGCCCCATCGAAACAACCAATCCATTTGTCTATATCCTCGTGCGTCTGCTTTTCTTCGAATAGGGCCGTGATGTCTTCATCCGGGAACTCAGGGTGCATCGGCCGATAATCTTGGAGGGGTTGTTGGGCCAAATAATCTGCCAAGGCGCTTCCCTTTATCTCCTTTTGGGTGACGTACACAATATTGAATTCAGATAGTAGTACCTGCAACCTAGCGATTCATCCCGTGAGGGCCGGTTTCTCAAAGATGTATTTCACGGGATCCATTTTGGAAATAAGCCACGTGGTATGACTGAGCATGTACTGCCTAAGACAATGTGACGCCCATACCAAGGCACAACACGTCCTTTCCAACATTGAGTAATTCATCTTGCAAGCGGTAAACTTCTTGCTTAAATAGTAAATGGCTTGTTCCTTTTTCCCAGAGTCGTCGTGCTGTCCCAACACGCACCCCATAGACTCGTCCAACATAGTCATGTATATGAAAAGAGGTCTTCCTGTTACAAGTGGCATGAGCACCGGGGGATTCTCGAGGCTCTGTTTGATTTTTTCGAAGGCCTCTTGATAGTCGTTGTTCCACAAGACCGCCTAGTTCTTATGCAATAGTTTGAAGATGGGCTCGCAGGTAGGGGTGAGTTGCGAGATAAATCTCTCGATGTAGTTCAACCTACCCAGGAAACCTCGAACCTGCTTCTCCGTGCGTGGCTCTGGCATTTCAAGAATGGCCTTCACTTTCTCAAGATCTCTCTCTATCCCTTTCTGGCTCACGATAAATCCCAATAACTTCCCCGATTTCACCCCGAAGGTGCACTTGGCGGGGTTTAGTTTTAGTTGGTATTTCTGCTGCCTCCCAAACAGCTTACGCATATTGACGAGGTGTTCGTCCTCGGTCTGAGATTTGGCAATCATGTCATCTACATAGACTTCTATCTCTTTATGCATCATGTCGTGGAACAACGCTACCATGGCACGCTGAAAGCTTTCCCCAGCATTTTTCAGCCCGAAGGCCATCGAAGGATTGGAAAGCTATTTCCAATGATTCCTTTGCTGCTTCCACAAATGGCGTGGAAGAGGGGCAGCTCACCAACATATCTTCTTCGCCTAACACTATCACCAAGAGTCCACCAACCACGAATTTCAATTTTCGGTGAAGCATCGAAGGGACCACTCCTAGCGCGTGAATCCAATGTCTCCCCAAAAGGCAGCTGTAGGCGGGATTTATGTCCATCACTTGAAAAACCACATTGCAAGTGTGGGGGCCTATCTGAATGGGGATGTCGATTTCCCCCATCACCTCCTGCCGACTACCGTCAAAGGCTCATACTACCATTGAACTTGGCTTTAGAAGTGACGCATTTAAAGGAAGTTTCTCCAAGGTGGTCTTTGGCATCACATTTAAACTTGGACCATTGTCGATGAGCACCTTAGCGATGACATGGTCCATGCATCTGACAGACACATGTAGAGCTTTGTTATGCCCTCTCCCCTCGACAGGAATCTCTTCTTCCACGAACGCGATATAGTTATTGGTAGTTATATGATTAACAATTCCTTCAAAACCCTCAACTGAGATGTCAGGTGCTACGTGGGCTTCGTTGAGGACCTTTACCAATAGTGCACGATGAGGCTCAGAGTTTATGAGCAGTTCGAGCAAAGAGATCCTTGCCGTAGTTTTATTCAGTTGCTCAACTACTTTAAACTCGCTTTGTTGGATGAGACGAAGAAACTCATGAGCCTCTTCCAAGGTCATCATCTTTCCTTGAAGACCTTCTTTCTTTTCAGCTCCTTTTACCACCGGGGGATCCACTTCTTTTGAGGGGGTGGCCACGTCTGCGGGCTCTTGGATCATGGGTGCTTTCCCTTTGGAGGGCAATTTCGCCGAGTGAGGGGGAGCGAACTCCCGGCCACTGCGGGTTATGCCACTGAGGTCGGTGATGTTGGTCACCTTGGCTGACAAGGAGTCAATCTCAGTTGCAGCTCTTTCTCCAAAAGCGGAAGGGGTATATTTCCATGGAACGGCCTTATTGCTTTTATTGGAAAACGGCGTTGGCTTGGGCACTGTCGGGGGGTACTTGGGCCTGGAGCCGGTCACATTCCTAGTGAAACATATTACTAGGGCTTTGGGGGTTGGGGGAACCTTCCTTTCCTCCGACTGCATGCAAATCTGCGGTTCTTCCCTATCTTCCTCAGGCACTTTGAGCTACCCCCATTCCATGAGCCGCTGAAGTAACTCTTCCACCGCGGGGCAGGTTTCCATGTTGTGTGATTCCTCAAGATGAAACAAACATTCGTCACTTTCGCCTCCGCCACGAGAGACCATGCATGCTGCCTGCAGCAACTGGTAGATGAATCGTCTAGTCGTAGCCACATCTTTTAATCTCTTTGACCCTGACGACTTATCCTTTTCGATGGCGTTTACGCTAGCCCCTCCATGACTGGCTAGTGGACAGGTTTTAACGTTGGGGCCCTCCTCTTGGAATGATAGCCAGCCGGCATAGGTGTTGCACCTTATACTTGAATGACAGGCAAGAGTTAATGTTGTGTCCGGGGGCTCCACTATGGTACGCGCATGTGGCATTCGAGTTGTACCACTTGGGGTATGGTGGCTGGAAGACCTTCCCGGATATGGCCACCACCAAATTATTTTCCAATAATGAGGGCCACAACTCGGAATACGCCATGGGAATAGGAGAGAACTTGTCTTTCGGGGGGCATCGTGCATTGTTATAGCTCGTGCCCAGAGTTGTATTATTGGCTGGCCGGGGAGTGGCTGGAGCTGTGTGTTGGGCAGGCATTTTTTCTGCTGCGGGAGGCCCTTCCACTTGAGTTGGGAGAAAACTTCTGGCTCGGATCGAAAAGTTTGGGTGGTTGTGTTGGTATGAGTTTTGAGCATTTTGGGGCACTTTGATCCATGTCGGGCCGGTGGTGACCGCGTGGGTATCTCCTTCCTTTTTTCGTGTGCCCACCACTGGGGCTCTTCTATTGTTGTTGGGGGCAACATTGGAGGCATATTCAAACTTGCCTTTTCTCAGTCCGGACTCGATTCTTTCTCCGGCAAAGACGAGGTCTGCAAAGTTAGCCGGCATATATCATATCAGCTTCTCGTAGTAGAACGTGGGCAATGTATCTACCATAATCGTGATCATTTCCCTTTCAGTCATAGGCGGGACGACTTGGACTGCTAGGTCTCTCCACCTTTGAGCATATTCTTTAATGGACTCATGTTCCCGCTTGGTCATGCTCTGAAGTTGGTTCCGATCAGGAGCCATATCCGTGTTGTATTGGTATTGCCTAATGAAGGCATTTGCCAAGTCTTTCCATGACCGGATCTGAGAAGCTTCCAGATTGGTGACCACGCCACTGCTGCTCCGGCTAAGCTATCTTGAAAGAAGTGCATCGACAGCTTCTCATCCGTAGAATATGCCCCCATCCTTCGGCAGTACATCCGAAGATGACCTTTTGGACACGTCGTCCCTTTATATTTATCAAAATCTGGTACTTTAAACTTGGGAGGAATGATGATGTTAGGTACCAGATACAGTTCCGCTAAATCCGTGAACGGGTAGTTGTCGAGGCCTTCTACCGCTCTCAGCCTCTCTTCAAGTAAATCAATCTTTCCCTTGTCTTTTGCAATGGGAACGAGTTCCTTAATGGGTGCGGATGGAGGCGGGACGTGGCGGACTATGTTTGGTTGGGGCAACTCATGGGGTGCCGGATCCTTGAGGGTAAGTAGAGGGCCTAAATGGGCATCTCCCTCATCATCTTCTTGTAGAGGACAGTCGGCCTGAGGAAGGAGTTGTCCCTCGAAGGTAGGGGCTTGGCTCAAATCGTCTGGAGCAGTACGGGGAGTGAAGTCCGGAGGCAAGTCATAAGGGTAGGCTTGAGGACTATGCCTCCGATTGAAACCCGTCGTGTTTCTGTCTCGGCCCAAGTTTATTGCGGGTTGTAGCACCGGTTCCGCTTCCCTAGGTGTATTTGAAGCGGCTACCGTAGCATTATCTTCTATAGTTTTTGAAGCTTAAGCATGGCCTCCGTGATATAAGCCATTTGATCTTTAAAGGCCGATAGGTCGGCCTTCATCTGTTCTTGCACTCCCTCTTCGTTATCCATCTTCTTTCTGGATCGAGTGTTATAGGGGTGCCTTTGCGCTTTTTTAGTTATGGTGAGTTCCCTAAAGAAACAAACAGTGGTGACTATGCCACCAAAACATGAATATGCTAATGAATGATCAGAGCACTTGGATCCACCTTAAGGCTTTTTTAGACAACGTGATGAGTTTTAGAACTTCTCTTTTTATAAAAAGGAACAAAAGCTTTTATCTAGTCAAGATCATACAAAAGTGTTACAACAGAACCTAACGGTTTCTAATTATATGGGCCATTAAATCTATCATGTGTTGACAGTAATTGATTAGCCTGTGAATTTCCTCTGGGGCTGAACACACTTCGGCGATGGCCTTTGCTTTGGTTAGTAGTCACGGGAGGTCTTGACTTCCATTTAAGGTCAAGGCGAACCTATCCATCCACATGGTCGCTTCTTGATGCAATGCATCAATCACCCTCCCTCTTGCTTCCTTCTCGGTGTACGCTTGTGCGAAGTCCTCTACTAGTTTTTGTTCATGGGTCAAAGACTGGTTTAACTCTTCTTTGTACTGCCCTATTATAGCTAGCATGCTTCGCTCCGTGGCTTCTAAGTGTTGGGCCAAACTCCTCTTGGATCTTGGGCAAACAGCTAACTCTTCCTTTAAGATCATGCCCTGTACTCGTGACTGGTCTCTTTCCTCTCTCCGGAGCTTGAGCTCATTGTTGCTGCCCCACAGAGCTCCTCGGAATTTATCTTGGCCATACACTTCCTTGCGAGCCCTCTTGGTTTCTTGTTGAAGGGCTTTCGCAGTAGCCGCATTTTCCTCTCGTAACTCGGCACACTCTTTCCGGATGCTTGTAGCGGCTGACTTGAACTTTTCTTTGGCGAGTCTTGCCTTTCGTAGCTCTGATTTTAGAGCTTGGACTTCTTCATCCTCTTTCGGAGCTTCGAAGTTCTCTTCATTGATAATTTTCAACTTGGAGAGCCAATCTAACCCTCGTGTATGAACTCTTAGCCATTCATGATAACCACCGATGATGTCATTACGGATGCCCCTAAGTTATTTATCTTTCCTTAACGGGCTTTCCCACGCCTTGTGGACTCTTTGTACAATCCTGAGACTTTGCACGCCGAAATCTCTCACAAGGAAAGGCGAGAGGCTCTCTTCCGTTTGTGCTCCCCTCATGGGGTACCTTAACTGTCTTATGGCAAGTGCGGGATTATAGTTAATACAACCCCTTGTCCCTATCAACGGAACGTTTGGGTAGTCCCCACATGAGAAGAGAACTCCCTTCTTTCCTTCCTTCCATAAAGGAAACCAGTTGATTATGCTGCCTCCTATCCAAGCCAAGTATTGGTCCCAATCGAATCTTCTCTTTTCGACGCATGAGCGATAACTTTGAAGCGGACACGGGTGTCTTATGTCTTGTTGGAATAGGTACAAAACCAACCACACACAAATAGTGGGTAAGCAGTAGACAATCCGTGCGCTGTTCTTCTCGCACCTTCGGTCAAATGTATCAAATAAGTCTGCCAAGATAGCTACCACCGGGCTCTCCTTGCTATGGTGATATGCAAGGAAAGCATCAATTACGGCTAGGTCTACCAAACCATCCACGCTTGGAAAGAGGACAACCCCAAAGATCAGCAAAGCTAGTATATCCGCAAACGGGACCCACTCTTCTTGACTCGCCATATCCCTTGCCTTGCCTTCCAAGTATTTCCGCGGTAGGCCCACTACGCCGTTTCGAGTTTGCTTCACACGATCCAATTCTCTCGCCGAATCTCTGACCACAGCTGCAATCTTGCTCAAGGAGGGAGGAAACCCGGAGAAAAGATACAGTTTTCTTCCCCCAAGAGGGCATCCTAAAATCTCCTCAAATTCTTCAACAGTCGGTATTATTTGGAAGTCCCCAAACGTGAAGCATCTCAATGGCTGGTCATAGTATTGGGCGAGGGATACAATGGCTTCCGTAAATACCTCCGTTGTGGTCAAATCTAAAATCTTTCTGTACACTTTGCGGAAGGCTTGCCTTTGGAGGGGTTCCATCAACCGTCCCAACTCTTTAAGGCTGGTGACATCTAGGCCCTTAATCTTAACTTGATAGAATCTTTTCCCGTTTTGATTTGTCCCCATCATTTACCTAAAAAAGGGTGGATCAAGGCTCTGATATGAATGATGCAATGCGCATGCATGAAACAAAAAGAAAAACAAGTGGTAATTTACATATTCGAGACTAAAAAAGATCCATCTTTTTAGTACTACGTTCTAGGCGTTGTGGCGCCCCAACGTATGCATTAAAAAGTGACGCATTACTCTAAAGAGACAAGATATCACTAGCTATACAGCAAAACTATAATTTATGTGCTATTTGCGGAAGAATGCATGAGAACAAATGGCACAGAGCGTGTTTGCTCCATGCCCCTATTTGGGGACCTATATGATAATATCTAGGGGTCTCTAATAACTACTCCTAACGATCCATATCTCGCATGGCTGTTTTCTAGAGGTATCATCACTCAAGATAATAATATTGTGACGGTATGGAATACCAGCGACAACATATTATAAAGAGAGAAAGCTCTAAACGAGGTTTCACTATTATCGAGCAAGTCGGAGACCTAGCATGACCATAGATTCACCTCCACTCCTTAAATTCCATGGACCCGGGTATAGGGCCCCTTTTTTACTCAAATCCGTGGGTGCTTAGAATGCAGTGTAAAAATGTGGAAAAGACAGCATATATTATATTTACACAGTTCAAAAAAATTCACACACAAAGTCTCATAATTCCACAATTTCCAAAAATAGGCCTAACTCACAAAAACAGTCCCCAGTGGAGTTGCCAACTGTCGCAACCTACCCTTTTGCGGGCGAGCGAGGCGAGGCTCAAGGGTGCGTCTTCCAAAGGAGGAAAATGCGTAGAGTCGCCATCAACGTTTATTTGTGAAAAACGTCAGAAAAACCGAAGGAAACCGGTCATGAAGAATATTCTAGATTCGGGAGTTGTATTTACGTTTGAGGAAGGTATTAGCACCTCTCACGTTTGTCCCAAAGGACAACAACCTTAGATTAGGATTGTGTGAAATTATGTATTTAAACCTTTTATTTCCTTTTTTATTTTTGAGGTCGACAAAAGCGGGGCTCTTGCTCCTACTTACCCTCCATCGAAGAGGAAACCAAACCTACGTAGTTCTTTTTAAGGGTGAATCAAGCAATTCTTTTTACTTGGAAGGTGGTCATTTTAAGGCGTTGGACCTTAAAAATGATCCATTTTACTTGGTAAGAAAAACTGAGGTATCGAACCTTAAAATCTTTTTTAGTGATTTTTTCCGGACGAGCTTGACTTTGCGAGTTGATTTTAGCCTTAGTTTCACTTTAGTTATCAGTCAATTCAATTAAGAAAGAGAAATCCCAAAGAGAAACGTCCGATTGATTTTTTTGCTTTATTTTACTAAAAGATATTTTTTGACTATTATATTATTATTTTAAAAATTAAAATTAAAATTAAAATTACATAATTTATTTTAAAAATTTAGTTTAATTTTTAAATGCTTACCTTTTGAATTTGTTATTTTTTATTAATTATTATATCTTTTAATTAAAATATAATTAATAACTCAATATATGATTTTTTTAAAAATATATAAATAAACGAAAGTGGTCTTCTCTACATCTTCGGGTGCCATCTTTATTTGATTATACCCTGTGAAATCGTCCATAAACGAGAAAAGGGCGAACTTGGCCGTATTATCTACCAGTATGTCAATGTGTGGTAGGGAAAAATTGTCCTTAGGACTGGCTCGGTTTAAGTCCCGATAGTCTACACACATTCGCACCTTGCCGTCCTTTTTCGAGACCGGGACAATGTTGGCCACCCACTCCGAGTATCGAGCTACAACTAAGAAACCCGCATCGAACTGCTTTCTTACTTCTTCTTTGATTTTTAAAGACATCTCGGGTCTCATCCTTCGTATCTTTTGCTTAATTGGGGAAGACCCACGATTCAATGGCAACTTATGTTGCACAATGTCGGAGTCCAGACCGGGCATGTCTTGGTATGACCACGCAAAGACGTCTTGATATTCTTCAAGAAGGGTTATCAAGCCTTGGCGGATAGGTGCGGTCATACCGGTTCCTACTTTTACTTCTTTCTTTCCCTCTGCGGTCCCTAAGTTCACCAGTTCATTTTCTTCTTGGTGAGGCTTCATTTCGCGTTCTTCCTGAGCGATCAACCTCTCCAACTCTGGTGAAAGGACGTCTTCTTCCTCTTCTTCGTTCATCGTCTGGCTTACATCTCAGTTGAAATCGATTGTCAGACCCTCGTTGTTAGGATCCTTAAAGAATCGACCCTCGCATCTATACCAAACAAGACAAAAGAAACAAAAACATGCAAAATGATATGAGAAAAGGTGGGACTGCAAGAACAGATGAAACAAGATCTCTTTGTTTATTTAATAAGGTAGGCTTCACAAAACAAGAGAGAAAGGAAAATATAGCCTCTAATTACATTGAATCAGCGGTATAGACCTCTGACTGGCTTATCACGCGCCAGTTCCCCACTTGGGAATCAGGATGGCATGGCCGCACGAAATTCGGCGGGTCTTGAGGGCACTCCTCTCCTATCGCTGCTACCTCTTCCTCGAACATGATTCTGGCACTGGAGAAACATTGGCTAACATGGCCGGGCCATGTCCTATCCACCCGAAGTCTTGACGGCGCATTCCTCCTTCCTAGCATCCCGGGTTCATACCCCAACCTATATTTGTATGGGTTTCCCCTAATATCGACCACGTCAACATTCCCGAGGCCATCCTTGCCCAAACCCATTCCGGGCTCATATCCGTGCTTAAGCATCACCCGTGCCACCATTATGGCCGCATTAGAGAGAAGGTAGCAGCGGGCTCGTTTCCACAGAGGCACAACTCACCACCTCAAAGGATTGGAAAGTTGTTTCCAAAGATTCTTCCGCTGCTTCTACATATGGTGCGGAAGAGGGGCAGCTTACCAACATATCCTCTTCACCTGACACTATAACTAAATGTCCACCAACCGCGAACTTCAATTTCTGGTGAAGCGTCGAAGGGACCACTCCCAGCACATGAATCCAAGGTCTCCCCAAGAGGCAGCTGTAGGCGGGATTTATGTCCATCACTTGAAATAACACATTGCAAGTGTAGGGGCCTATCTGAATGGGGATGTCGATTTCCCCCATCACTTCCCGCCGAGTACCATCAAAGGCTCGTACCACCATCGAACTTGGTTTTAAATGTGACGCACTAAAAGGAAGCTTTTCCAAGGTGGACTTCGGCATCACATTTAAACTTGAACCATTGTCGATAAGTACCTTTGCGATGACATGGTCCATACATCTCACAGACACATGTAGAACCTTGTTGTGTCCTCTCCCCTCAACGGGAATCTCTTCTTCCGCGAACGCGATATAGTTATTGGTGATTATATGATTAACGATGCCTTTAAAACCCTCAACTGAGATATTGTGTGCTACGTGGGCATCGTTGAGGACCTTTATCAACAGCGCACGATGAGGCTCGGAGTTTATGAGCAGTTCAAGCAAAGAAATCCTTGCTGGAGTTTTATTTAGTAGCTCAACTACCTTAAACTCGCTTTGTTGGATGAGGTGAAGGAACTCATGAGCCTCTTCCCAAGTCACCGTCTTTCCTTGAAGACCTTCTTTCTTTTCAACCCCTTTTACCACCGGAGGATCCACTTCTTTTGAGGGGGTGGCTACGTCTGTGGGCGGGATGACTTGGGCTGCGAGATGACTTGGGCTGCGAGATCTCTCCAGCTTTGGGCATATTCTTTAATGGACTCATGTTCTCGTTTGGTCATACTCTGAAGCTAGTTCCGATCGGGAGCCATATCCGTATTGTATTGGTACTGCCTAATGAAGGCAGTCGCCAAGTCTTTCCATGACCGGATCTGAGAAGCTTCCAGATTGGTATACCATGCCACCGCTGCTCCAGCTAAGTTGTCTTGAAAGAAATGCACCAACAGCTTTTCGTCCGCAGAATACACCCCCATCTTTCGGCAATACATCCGAAGATGCCCTCTTGGACATGTCGTCCCTTTGTATTCATCAAAATCTGGTACTTTGAACTTGGGAGGGATGACGAAGTCAGGTACTAGACATAGATCCGCTAAATCTGAGAACGGGTAATTGCCGAGGCCCTCTACCGCTCTTAGCCTCTCTTCAAGTGAATCAATCTTTCCCTTATCTTTTGCAAAGGAAACGGATTCCTTTACGGGTGCGAGTGAAGACGGGACATGGCGGACTATGTTTGGTTGGGGCAATTCACGGGGGGCCGGATCTTTGAGGGGAAGCAGAGGGCCTAGATGGGCATCTCCTTCATCATCTTCTTGCAGGGGATAGTCAGCACAAGGAGGGAGTTGCCCCTCGAAGGTAGGGGCTTGGCTCAAATCATTTGGAGCGGCACGAGGAGTGAAGTCCGGAGGCAAACCATAAGGGCCGTGTTTCTGTCTCGGCCCAAGTTTATTGCAGGCTGTAGCACCGGTTCCGCTTCCCTAGCTGTATTGGAGGCGGCCGCCGTGATAGAAGCCATTTGATCTTTTAAGGCCGATAGGTCGGCCTTCATCTGTTCTTGGGGTGCCTTTGCGCTTTCTTAGTTATGGTGAGTTCCCTAAAGAAACAAACAACGGTAAGTATGCCACCAAAACATGAATATGCAAATGAATGATCGGAGCACTTGGATCCACCTCAAGGTTTTTTTGATAACGTGATGAGTTCAAAACTTCTCGTTTTATAAAAAAGAACAAAGCTTTTATCTAGCCAAGATCATACAAAAGTGTTACAACAGAACCTAACGGTTTCTAATTATATGGGCCATCAAATCTATCATGTGTTGACAGTAATTGATTAGCCCATGAATTTCCTCGGGGGCTGTACACACTTCAGCGATGGCCTTTGCTTTGGCTAGTAGTCGCGGGAGGTCTTGACTTCCATTCAAGGTCAAGGCGAACCTATCCATCCACATAGTCGCTTCTTGATGCAATGCATCAATCACCCTCCCTCTTGCTTCCTTTTCGGCATACACTTGTGTGAAATCCTCTACTAGCTTTTGTTCATGGGTCACAGACTGGTTTAACTCTTCCTTGTACTGCCCTATGATAGCTAGCATGATTTGCTCCGTGGCTTCCAAGTGTTGAGCCAAACTCCTTTTGGATCTTGAGCAAGCAGCTAACTCTTCCTTTAAGATCATGCCATGCCCTACAAAGCTCCTCGGAATTTATCTCGACCATGTTCCTCCTTGTGGGCCCTTTTGGTTTCTTGTTCAAGGGCTCTTGCAGTGGCCGCGTTTTCCTCTCGTAACTCGGTGTACTCTTTCCGGATGTTTGTAGCGGCTGACTTGAACTTTTCTTTGGCGAGTCTTGCCTTCCCTAGCTCTAATTTTAGAGCTTGGAGAGCCAATCTAACCCTCACGTATGAACTCTTAGCCATCCATGATAACCACCGATGACGCAATTACGGATGCCCCTAAGCTCTTTGTCTTTCCTCAACGGACTTCTCCACACCTTATGGACTCTTTGTATAACCTTGAGACTTTGCGCGCCGAAATCTCTCACAAGGGAAGGCGAGAGGCTCTCTTCCGTTGGCGCTCCCCTCATGGGGTACCCTAGCTGTCTAATGGCAAGTGCGGGATTATAGTTAATACAACCCCTCGTCCCCATCAACGGAACATTAGGGTAGTCCCCACATGAGAAAAGAACTCCCTCCTTTCCTTCCTTCCATCGAGGAAACCAATTGATTGCGCTGCCTCCTATCCCAGCCAAGTGTTGGTCCCAATCGACTCTTCTTTTTTCGATGCACGAGCGATAACTTTGAAGCGGGCACGGGTGTCTTATGTCTTGTTGGAATAGGTGCGAAACCAACCACACACAGAGAGCGGGTAAGCAACAGATAATCCGTGCACTGTTCTTCTCGCACCTTCGGTCAAAGGTATCAAATAAGTCCGCCAAGATGGCCACCACTGGACTCTCCTTGCTATGGTGATATGCAAGGAAAGCATCAATTGCGGCTAGGTCCACCAAACCGTCCACGTTCAGAAAGAGGGCAACCCCAAAGATCAGCAAAGCTAGTATATCCACAAACGGGACCCACTTCTCTTGGCTTGCCATATCCCTTGCCTTGCCTTCCAAGTATTTCCGTGGCAGGCCCACTACGCCGTTCTGAGTTTGCTTCATGCGATCCAATTCTTTCGCCGAATCTCCGACCACAGCTGCAATCTTACTTAAGGAGGGAAGAAACCCGGAGAAAAGATACAGTTTTCTTACCCTAAGAGGGCATCCTAATATCTCCTCAAACTCTTCAACAGTCGGTACCATTTGGAAGTCCCCAAACGTAAAGCACCGCAACGGCTGGTCATAGTATTGGGCGAGGGATACAACAGCTTCCGTAAATACCTGCACTGCGGTCAAATCCAAGATCTTTCCGTACACTTTGCGGAAGGCTTGCCTTTGGAGGGGTTCCATCAACCGTCCCAACTCCTTAAGGCTGGTGACATCTAGACTCTTAATCTTGACTTGATAAAGTCTTTTTCCGTTTTGATTTGTCCCCATCATTTTCCTAAAAAAAGGGGTGGATCAAGGCTACGATATGAATGATGCAATATGCATGAAATGGAAAGAAAACAAAATAAAGGGGTAATTTACATTTACGAGACCACAAAGATCCATCTTATTAATGCTACGTTTTAGGCATCATGGCGCCTCAACGTAAGTATTAAAAAGTGACGTATTACTCTAAAGAAACAAAAATATCACTAGCAAAACTATAATTTAGTGCTATTTGCAAAAAAAATGCATGAGAACAAATGGCACATAGCGTGTTTGCTCTATGCCCCTATTTGGGAACCTATTGGACAATATCTAGGGGTCTCTAATAACTACCCCCAACGATTCATAACTCACATGGTTGTTTTCTAGAGGTATCATCACTCAAGATAATAATATTGTGGCGGTATGGAATACCAGCGACAATATATTATAAAGAGAGAAAGCTCTAGACGAGGTTTCACTATTATCAAGCAAGTTGGAGACCTAGCATGATGATAGATTCACCTCCACTCCTTAGAATCCCATGAACCCGGGTATAGGGCCCCTTTTTTACTCAAACCCGTGGGTGCTTATAATGCAGTGTAAAAAATGTGAAATAGACAACAATTATTTACATTTTACACAGTTCAACAAATGCACACACAAAGATTCACAATTCCACAATTCCTTAAAATAGGCCTAACTCACAAAAATTGTCCCCAGTGGAGTCGCCAACTATCACAACATGCCCCTTTTGCGGGCGTGCGAGGCGAGGCTCATGAGTGCGCTTTCCAAAGGAGGAAAGATGCGTGGAGTCTCCACCAACGTTTATTTGTGGAAAACGTCGGAAAAACCGAAGGATACCGGTCAAAACGAAAATTCTAAGTTCGGGAGTTGTATTTACGCTTGAGGAAGGTATTAGCACCTCTCACGTTTGTCTCAAAGGACAGCAGCCTCATTTTTAGAATTTGTGGAAATTGTATTACCTTAACTTTATTTCTTTTTATTTTTTGAGGTTGACAAAAGCGGGGGGGCTCTTGCTCCTACGTACCCTCCATCGAAGAGGAAATCAGACCTACGTAGTTCTTTTTTTAAGGGTGAATCAAGTGATTCTTTTTACTTGGAAGGTGATCATTTTAAGGTGTTGGACCTTAAAAATGATCCATTTAGTTGGTAAGAAAAACTGAGATATTGAACTTTCAAATCCTTTTTTAGTGACTTTTTTGTGGACGAGCTTGACTTTGCGGGTTGATTTTAGCCTTAGTTTCACTTTAGTTATTTAGTAAATTCAATTAAGAACGACAAATCCCAAAGAGAAACGTCCGATTGATTTTTCCGTTTTATTTTACTAAAAAGTATTTTTGATTATTATATTATTATTTTACCTCTTTTTTGATTTGCAACATGGTTATGGCATGACCGAACGGTCGGAATTCATTTTAACAGAAATTAACGGATATTACAAATCAAATGATCGGTGGAAATTTATTTTATTTTTTGATTAGGCGAGAAATGACTTAAATAAATGACTGAAGCACGTCAAAAGGGGGTACGGAAAGTAAATGAAAACAAGAATAAAAGTACATGAAACAAATGGTGACCACCACGGGTACATAGAATGAATTGAAAAGCTCGGTTTGGGGTACTTACTTGTTGAAGACCGAAGAAAACGAAGAACGAACGATGAATGTCGAAGAACGGTTGAAAATCTTCGCGTAATTACCCACGGAAACGTTACGGAAGCGCCTCGGCTTGGATTTTCTTCACGGAAACAATTTTCCTCAGCAATTTCAAGAGAATACGAAGTGCCAAGAAGGCTGAACCCCTTCCTTCTTCATTCCTCCCCCTATTTATAGCAAAATAGGGGAGGAGCTTGCCACCCAGCTCGCCCAGGCGAGCCAGGTTGCTTCCTCCAGAAGCAACCGCCTTCTGGAGGAAGAATCTGGAAGGCCCAAGTGGGCCTGATTGCTATTTGCACCCCTTTTTTACTAAATGCATCCCCTTTGCTTTTTCTGGTGATTCTTTTTTCGTAACATTACGAAACTTTACGAATTTTGTAATGATACTTATTTTCTTTCCGTAAGGCTACGGAACCTTAAGGATCATGTGTTTACTCTTTTTTAGCTTTCGAAGAAGTTATGAAAACTCACGGATTGCGTAACAATACTTCCTTTTGGTTTCCGCCACATTACGGAATTTCACGGATCACGTAACCATGCTTTCTTTTGATTTCTGGCGCGTCTCGGGACTTCACATATTGTGCAACAAAGGGTCCTAAGTACCTCGAGGCGTTCAATCAAAGGTTGCATGCCATCAAGCAATAGTCCCCGGGCGAAATTAGAGTATGACAGGGGGCATAATAATCCCATGATGGTATGGATACGAATCATATAAGTATCTGAGCTTTGAATCTTGGGGCTTGACGAGATATGGTTAATAATGATATTTATGAATATTGTTGCATGGAACATTAGGGGGAGCAGTTGTTAAGACTATTCCTCGACTTGTTAGAGATCTCATTGGCAAGTATCAAATTAATATGTTGGTAATTCTAGAACCTCGAGTTAGTGGCGCGAAGGCGGGTAGCATCATTTCCAAATTGGGATTCAATTCCTAGTTTAAGGAGGAAGCTAAGGGATGTTCAAGAGGTTTTAGGTTCTTTGGGACCCATCTGATGTTGGAGTTGATGTCTTGGCATCAAATTACCAGTGTGTGCATATTAAGTGTCAACCAAAGGATGAGCCGAAACATTTTTAGCTTGTTTTGTGTATGGAAGCCCAAACCCAGCAATGAGATGTTCCCTATTGGAAAACCTTTTGTAGATGGCTGAGGATGTTCATAGACCATGGATCATGATGGGGGATTTTAATGCGTATCTTGTGCCTTCGGAGAAGTTTGGAGGGGGAGCACCAAATAAAGCTAGCATGAGTCATTTTGGTGATTGTTTAGAGAGGAGCTCTCTCTAGGATCTAGGATGCCATGGCCCCCCATTTACTTGGGAAGGAAGGGAAGTGAGAGAAAAACTGGATATGGTTGTTGGGGATCCTTCTTGGAATCAGAGTTTTCCAGAGGCTTCGGTAATTCATTTGCCAGCCCTTAAATCTAACCATAAGGCTATCCTTTTGAGAACGAGTCTAGGTTTGAGGGATAAGGGTAGGACACGGATGTTCAGAGTGATGGCTAGTTGGATGGCTGATGATTCTTTGAATAGTATGCTCAAGAAGACTTGGGATAGTACTGGGGAGTGGAAATATTTAGTAACTTCCTTTCAATTGGCATTTGATGATTGGAACAATAATTGCTATGGGAATCTATTTCATAGGAAAATAAGAATCCTAGCTCGTTTGCATGGGATTAATGAGAAACTTACTATGGAGGAGAATTGTGTTGGAAGTGTGGCCTCAATAACTTAAGAGGGGGGATGAATTAAGTTTCTAAATTCCTACTAACAAACTTTTAACCCCCTTCTAAATGATAGGCTCAGAATGCAGAAGAAGAAGTAGCAATCAATTTAATAATGTTCTTTAAACATGCAAGACAAAATTGATTGCAATAACATAAATGAGATAAGGGAAGAGAGAAATGCAAACTCGATTTATATTGGTTTGGCCACTTCCCATGCCTACGTCAAGTCCTCAAGCAACTAACTTGAGATTTTCCACTATCTTTGTAAAAATCCTTTTTACAACTTCTAAACACCTAAGGAATCCCTTTCCCTTGTGTTCAAGAAACTAACAATTCAAGAGACAACCAGTCTCTTGATTACAATTGACTTTATGAGAAGAACAGAAAGATTTCTCTCCTTTAGAGTTGATAATACAAATTGAATTTCCTGGATGAACTCTCAATAGATTTGCAAGTGTTTGCCCAAGAGTTGTTGAGAGAGCATTTTACAATGAAGTTCTCTTGGAATATCTCTCTCTTGCTTTTCAAAGTCAGACACACATATATATAGGCCCTTCGTGCCTTTTCAAAATGGTTTGAAGAGATGTGTCTTTTCAAAAAGATTTTTCTAAAATTTTTCACTGGTAATCGATTACAGGTTTCTGGTAATTGATTACACAGTTATATTTTGAAGGGTCATGACTTTTGAATTTGAATTTCAAGAGTTCCGTTGATGGGAATCGATTACAAACATCTGGTAATCGTTTACATGATTCAAAATTCAAATTCAAAACCCTTTTTAACAACTATTTTTCAAAATTGTCTTCTGGTAATCGATTACAGTGTCTGGTAATCGATTACCAGAGCCTTGGATGTCTTGGAAACACAACTTTTTAAGGCAAGGCTTGATCTTGAGTTAATCTTGAAGCAGGGCTTTGTTTGTTGAAGCAACCTTGTATTAATCTTGAAGCAATGCTTATCCTTTGAAGCAACCTTGTTTGATTCCTCTTTGGCATCATCAAAATCTTGTATTCATACATTCACATTCTCCCCCTTTTTGATGATGACAATCATTATCAAGTGAATTCTTTTCGACATCATCAAAACCTGCATGATTCACAGTCTCCCCCTTTTTGAGGATGACACTCATTATCCAGCAAATTCTTTTTGACATCATCAAAACCTGCATGAATTACAAATCGGTATCTGAAACAAATTCAGAGGCAACTGTGGGGTGAATATGAATCCATTCTTCACCAAGAGGAATTATTCTGGTATCAAAAATCTAAATGTCAATGGTTTCTATTTAGAGATTGCAATACAAGATTTTTCTATACTAGTACTATGACCCATAGAAGAAGGAATAGAGTGAAAATGTTGTAAACAAACATAGGTGAGTTTATTATGGAGCAGGAAGTAATTCATAACCTTGCCATGGAGCACTTCAAAAAATTTTATATAGAAGAGGGTGAGTATGAACAACTTCTATGCCCTAATAGATTCCTTATTCTATGTGAGGGGGATATTCAATTTATCCATTTGCCTTTTACAATGAGGGAGCTAAGGTGTGTTGTGTTCAATATGGGTCCTCTAAAGTCACCGGGCCCAAATGGGTTAAACCCATTGTTTTTTTAGGTGAATTGGGGCATGGTAGGCGAATTTGTTTGTTGAATTGTCTATAATTGTTATGCGAATCCAAGCCACATTAGGGAAATCAATAATACTATGTCGGTACTTATACCAAAGTGTGAGGCTCTTGTGAGCCTCAATCAGTTTTGGCCAATTAGTTTTTGTAATGTTATTTATATCATTACAAAGATTCTGGCTGCGAGATTGAAGAGCCGACAAATGGGAGTTTTTGATTGACCCCTTGAAGAACATAGGTTTCCAAGTTCAGTTTTGCAAACTTGTGTTACCCTACGTTTCTTCGGTGTCCATGCATGTGATGGTTAATGGGTCTCCCACTGAGTGTTTTTCCATATCTTAGGTTATTAGGCAAGGTGATCCATTCTCAACTTACTTATTTGTCCTTTGTATGGAAATTTTAGCCCATTTGATAGATGTTGTAGTGGAGCTAAGCAATTGGCAAGCAAACTCTCTATCCTTTGTTGGTCGATGTACCTTGTTGCAGGGTGTTGTTACTGAGTTGCGAAATTATACTATGTAATTTATGTTTCTTCCAAAACAGGTTTGTCATAAGTTGGAAGTTCTTAATAGGAATTTTGTGTGGGGAGGCTTGAATAGTGTTAGAAAATGCCACTCCGTTGCATAGAATCAGTTTTGCATCCCTAAAGATGTGGGAGGTTTGGGTTTCAAGGATTTGTACTAGTTTAATCGAGCTTTAATTATGAAGTTGGGATGGGGTTTGATCCATAACCCATAATCTTTTGGGTTAAGATCTTGAGGAGTAAGCATAAGTATATGGATATTGGTTTGTCTATTATAAGTGCTCCAATTGAGTGCTTTGATACATGGTGAAGTATCTCGAAAGTGTGGGATCATGTTGTGAAAGGTTGTAGATGGCTGGTGGGTGGCGGTGCATCTATTCAGTTTTGGTGGGATAGGTGGCTACCTACAAGTGTGATTATTGAGGAGCTAGTGATCACTACCATCCCTCATGATCTATAGGATGTTACGGTGAATGGGATGGTGACAGATGAGGGGGAATGGCAACATGGGTTGTTTGTTAATCGGGTCCTGGAGTGGTTAGTTGTTGAGATTATGGGAATGCTACCTCCTTGTGTTGCTTAAGGAGAGGACAAGGTGATTTGGAGGCTTACGACAAATGGTTTGTTTTCAACAAAATCAGCTTATACCTTGTTAGCAGACAATGGGAATCGTGCCCCTAATGAGGTTTGGAGTAGGATCTAGAAGAGTAAGGCTCACCCAAGGGAGATTTATTTTATATGGAAGTGTGTGAAGGGGAGATTGATGACAAATTCCTTTTTGTGGAATCGATTTATGATTGACTCAAATGTGTGCCCAATTTGTAGATCATTTGAGAAGACTACTTTCCATATACTTGGCGACTATCCTTGAGTGGTGGAGGTGTGGAAACATGTAGCTCACTCTATTATTGGGAATTTCTTTGTTTGTGATATTGTGGACTGGGTGTGTTCAAATTTGAATAATGGCAGAGTGGGGCCTAATGGAGTTGAATGGCATACTTTATTTCCTATTATGTTGAGTTCGGTATGGAGGGGGCAAAATGAAATGATTTTTAATGGGTGGAGTTTGATGCCTCCATTGTGAGTGAAGGAGTTATTAGGAAAGTTGCAGCTTTCTTAGGGGCTTCTAGTGCCTAATGCAAGAACTCGGCTGAATCAACAAAGCTATGTCAAGGTTGATGTCAAATGGCTTCCACTGAAGGAGGATTGGATCAAGGGCAATAATGATGGTTCAGTTTTGTATAATAATAATTAGGCTAGTTAAGTTGGGTGTTTGCGAGATTCCTTTGGGAGATGGTTAGAAGGCTTTGTGCAAAATCTAGGTGGTACGAACATCATGATGTTGGAATTGTGGGGCATTGTCTCTTTACTGCAAGTTTTTTGGCATAAAAGGGTAAGGAAGTTGGTATCGAGGGTGAGGAAGTTGGCTCATCCTTAGTGGTCTATGATCAAGTTCATTGAGTTTTGGCAGAGTAACGAGTGAGAGAGTGATGTAGTCCATAAGTTTAGGGAAGCTAATCGTGTGGCAGATTTTTTGGCCAACTTAGCTCATTCTGTTAAGATTCGTTGTCATTTCTCTATTTCTTGTCTGTGGGGGTGTTTGCCTTTGTTGAGAGATGATGTTATGTGCTTATCGTTGCCCCGTAGTGTTCTTGGTTAGTTTTTTTGGGTCTCAGACCCTCTTTTACACCAAAACAAATGATAAGATGTTTTATTACTTATACGAGATCTAATTATTTATATATAATTTTTTAATTGAATTTTATAGAATTGGAATATTCATGTCTATATATATATATATATATAATAATAATAATAATAATAAGTTTTATTAATTGATGGCACATTTGTCTAAAGGAAGTGTGAATTTGGAAGGAAAAAGAATGCATGTTTGGGTGACATGTTGCATTGAATCCATCTACAAGAGTTGGGTTTGTACAATAGAGCATTGATGCTTTAAATGGTGGAGAGTACTAAATTTTTAGTTTGGATTACATTTTCATTGAAGTTCTTCTTAGAGTTGATGAAAGACCCATGGGTTGAATCTAAGCTGATAGTCTTTTTGTTCAAGATTCAATTTCACACTCAGGTGTAAAAATTGTTGTTTGCCTTTGGGAGTATTATCCAAAAAGGTTTATAAAATGCTTTTGATTGTTTTGTAGGTTTCTGACCTTAGAAATAACCTAAATGTAGTTAATGCTGCTTCAAAAGAGGCATGATAGTCTTACCTTATACTAAAATTCTTTTTGGACATATATTTTATGTTTCCAAAAATAACATTTTGGTTGTTGCAATATATGGTATGTTTTTTTTATTGAAATAAAAGAATTCTGTCAAATTAAAGAGAATCATGCAAACAATACTTTCTCTAGGAAATGCTTTGAATCAGGGAACCGCTAAGGGTAAGAGAATTTAGAATATTTTTTAAAACAATTTATGTTCTCGTCTTCATTATTATCATATTAGGGATAATATATTTTTAGTCTCTAACAAAGTTTTGACCGGTCTTGGTCCCTAAATTTTTGTTCCGTCAATGCTTGTAGTCTTTGTCATCAAATATCATTGTTAAATGGTGGTGTGATGTTAATTATATTAATATTTTATTACTAATTCATTTTGTGGTAGTTAAAAACTACAAGAAAATGGTTCTTGACTTGTTTGAAAGGTGTTAAATAGTTTTTGATGTCAGAAATTTTTTTTCTTAAATAATCCAAGTTTTAAGAAAATTTAAAACAAAGTTTTTTATTTTAATTTCTAGTTTTAAAATGTTATCATTGATCATTTAACCTGAACCAACTTACATCACTGATTCAGTAAAAACATAATATTTTTGGAGACTTGTTAATTGTTAGTATATAAAGAGAGTTTTATCACTAACACGATGTATTACCCCACTTGACCCAATTTAATCACATCATATTCCCATTGGGAGATTCACAAAGTTGTGTGTGTGTGTGTTTTCTATGAAAAATAAAAAAATTCAGTATTTGAAAATCAAGAATGTAAATACTAAAAAAAATACCTGTTAGGATATAAGAAGAATGGAAAGTTAGTTAAGATAGTTAGTCTGTTAATGAGTTTAGTAAATTAGTTAGTTAAAGGGTTTATTAAATATAAATTGGGGGAAAAGGATACGAGAGAGGAGATTTTGTTGTCATTGTAAATTGATTAGTTCTTTGTTGATTTCTTATACTGATATGAATAATTTTTTTTGTTGATTTGTTTTTGGAAGATGAGGATTTTCTCTTTATGGTTAGGGAAGCAATTTCTGGTGTTTTTTAGCCACCGAAAAATATTTAACAACTTTCAAACAAGTCAGGAAGCATTTTCTGGTGGTTTTTAACTGGCAGAAAATGAGCCAGCAATAAAATATTAATATAATCAACACCACGACACCATTTAGCATTGATATTTTATGGTGAGGACTAAAAGCATTGATGAAACAAAAGTTTGGCCACTTCTCGTGCCTACATCCAGTCCTCAAGAAACTCACTTGAGATTTAACAATATCTCTGTAAATCCTTTACAGACTTTGAACATACCTTGGGATTCCTCTCCCTTGTGTTCAAGATTCTCACAAGTCAAGAGACGAACAATCTCTTGATCACAACAATGTCTTTGAATGTACAGAAGAATTTCTCTCTTTTAGAGATGATAATACAAATTGAAGATCCTAGAAGAATTCTCAATTGATTTACAAGTGTTTGGTCAATAGTTGTTTAGAGAGTATTTGACAATTAAGTTCTCTCTTAAAATCTCTCTCTTACTTTTCAAAGTCAGACACACATATATATAGGCCCATTGTACCTTTTCAAAATGGTTTGAAGAGATGTGTCTTTTCAAAAAGCTTTTATGAAATTTTCTCACTGGTAATCGATTACGGGATTCTGGTAATTGATTACGCAGATCAAAATTCAAATAGTTTTGTGCCATTAGTAAAAAATATCTTTACAAACTCTATGGTAATCGATTACCAGTTCAAAAATATATTTTGAATTGATTTAGCCTTTGATAAAAGAGTGTTTAATACTAAAGATGTTGATGCCAAACTAAAGCAATCAAATTGAGATTCTTTAAACAAATTTACTATGTTCTTATCTTATATTTACTTGATCTTGTGATGCAATCCTACCCCTTAAGGGTATTTGATAGAATACTCCAAGAGGATTAGGCTAGAGCTGCAAAAGAAGGCCCTAGGGTTCTCATGAACCTCGGGGTAGATTTTTGAGCCCATGGGCCAAGGTTGGGTCCACTCTTCTTTGTAAATATTAGAATAGGTTTTTCCTTCTTTTGGGCCTTGTATTTTGGCCATTCTAGTAGTATAGGATTTTAGCCTTGTATTTCAAGGTAATTTGAGTAGTCTTTGTAGTAGGGACTTTTTCGTATTTTCATGTATTTTGGCATGGAGGTGTTCTTAGCTATTATAGGGGGGTGTGTGTAGCTAAGCTCTAGCTTCTCATCTCAAGGAAGTGAGCTTAGCTATTAGAGGGGTGTGTGTAGCTAAGCTCTAGCTACTCTAGGAATCTTCTTAAGGAAGCTTCTCAAGGAAGCTTCTCAAAAAGGTGAGCTAAGTTATTAGAGGGATGTGTGTAGCTAAGTTATAGCTTCTCAAAGAAGCTTCTCAAGGAAGTTTGTTAGTCGATGAATACGACTAACTTTTCTGTATAAAACCTGTGTATATTGTATCAAACTTTCCCAATTTATGGTTGTTTTGTAATACTATAAGTACTTTTTGTTAAATATAGGTAATAGATAATTTATACTTTTGTTTTGTGCATTTAATAATCAATTTCTCTCAATTTCAGGTTTATTAGACAACTTTGGCAAAGTGTTGTTTCACTCTTTCGCTAAGCCAAGCTGCTGGCTTAGCGAGAATTCGCTAAGCGCACCCTTCAATGGCTAAGCGCGAGGAAGAATCCAGAAGAAGATGAGTTGTCAAGTTCGCTAAGCGCACCGCTCCAGGTCATCAAGCACACTGCTTCAGCTCATCCGCTAAGCGAAACAACTGCGCTAAGCCAAAAATCACTAACATGCGCTAAGCGGTCCATACGTGTGCTAAGTGCACGAGCACAAACAAGGCCACCTATTTAAGCCTGAAATCAGATTTTGTGAAGGGAGTTTGGCATTTTTCTTGAAGAATCCTCTACATGCACGAGAGTCTGGCCTTGGCCTTAAGCTTTTGCATGTTTAGGAAGTTCTAGAGAGAGAAAGGTCCAAGTTCTAGAGAGTTCAGAGAGATTTTGCTATGTGAAGATCTGCAGAGACGCGAGTTTGAAGCAAAAGCCATTCTGAGAGCTTGAGATGAGTTTGTGAGTGATTGTGAGATCCAAGAGGTGAAGGAGACACCCTCACCACTTGTGTTTTTGCAGTCTTTCATCTTGTTCTTCTCTTTGTTGAAAAGGAGATTTCCGGACTATGGAAAACTAAATCCTCTGTTGGATCTTCCCTATAGGTACCTGATGTAAATATATTTCTGGACTATTTCTATCTATCTGCTTTTCATTCAAGTGTGCTTTTACCTTGATCACGTACATGCATGCTTTGTTAGGGTCATTCAACAGTGGGAACTAGTCTGATTCTAAAGTCCTTGATAGTACGGGACTAAGTTGTTGTGCTATCACGAGGAATCGGGGTACAAGAACTTAGTTGTGTATGGGTGTCTTAATGTGGTCTTGGTTGAGTTTAGTCTTACAAGAGGGATATGAAAACGAGACTTGATCAGGACTAGGCTAGGCTATCATAAGGAGTCAAGGTCTAGCAGTCCAGGAGACAACATAGGAACGCATGAGAATTGTTAAATAGAGAACATCCTTTTTAGCATCAAGAACCTATGAGGAAGATCAACATTTTCTCTACATGTTTTTACACAGTATTTCTCTTGCGTGATTTTCTTTCTTTATGCCTAGATAGATTAAATGCCTATTCATAACCACAGTTATATTTTCATACCAAACGCCTATTTATCAAAATAGCTTGCCAGATAACACGAGTTCCCCAAGAGTTCGATACTCGGTTCTTACCGTTTTATACTACTTGTGCGATCTGGTGCACTTGCCGGCCACGAACAAAGCTTCTCAAGGAAGCTACCTAGGCTATAAATAGAAGCATGTGTAACAGTTGTTGTAACTTTGATGAATGAGAGTCTTGTGAGACACACTTCAAAGTTCAACTTCTCTCCCTCTTTTCCTCTTTCAATTTCATGTTCCCCCCATCTCTCTCTCTTTCTTTTCCTCCTTTGAAGCTTCCTCTCTAAGCTTCTTATCCAAGGCACTCTCTTGGTGGTAAAGCTCCTTCTTCCATGGCTTATTCCTTAGTGCATGGCGCCTCCTCTCACCTTTTCTCCTTTATCTTCCGCTGCATCTCCATGGTGGAAAATCACCATTGAAGGACCTCATTGAAGCTCAAAGATCCAGCCTCCATAGAAGCTTCACAAGCAAGCTTCCATCAAATGGTAATCAGAGCTAGGGGTGGGAATAGGCCAGGCAGGTCTACAGGGGCCTACGATCTGGCCTACATAAAGCTTGGCCTGAACTGACCTATTTAATTAAAAAGTTAGGCTCAGACTTTTTTAAAATCCTATTAAATTAAACAGATCAGGCTTAGGCTTATTAAAAAGCCTTATAAGCCTGATAGGCCGGCCTATATATATATATATATACTTATATTATTTTTTGGATACAATTAATTTTTTTCTGAAACTATCAGACTTTGATTACACATTACTGCTCTATAACTTCTATTCCTATAATCAAGGACTTTAATTACAATTTAGGTGTGAGTCATGTTCCTTTTTATATTCCTCATTATTTTGATTGACTTTCCTTTTTCTTTAACTTTCCTATTATGTTCCTACTCCATAAAATATTAAATATTTATTGAGAAGAAGGCTTTTAAAAAGGCTATCAGGCTAGGCCAGGCATTTAAAAAGGTCAGGCCGAGCCAAAATAAAAGCCTTTGATAGGCTATAGGCCAGGCTCAGGCCTCAAAGATTCATCGTAGGCTAGGCTTAGGCCTTTCAAAGCTTGGCCTGGCCTATTCCCATCCCTAATAAGAGCACAAGAGCTTCAAGTAAGTGCTCCTTAAACCTCCATTAACCTCCATTGTTGTTTCTTCATTTTTCTCCATGTATTTCCTCACATGTCTTGTGTTGAATGTTGTTAACATAATTCTTTATAATTTTCACCAATTAAACTTACTATAGAAGCTAGATTTGATTTTCTATGGTTCAAATTTCTTATTCTTGTTCTTGAACCATGAATTGTGTTGAGTTTAGGTTCCTTTGAGTTTTGTTTTTCTATTTTTTGTGGCTGAAACCTAAACCATTAAATTCTTACAAAAAATTAAAGTAGAAGAAAACCTCAAAAATCTAGAGTGACTTGTTCACCTTTTGTAGTTTTGTCATAGAAGTCATGTCTAGTCATGAAACTTGTCACATAAGACTTCTTATGTTGTGCTGAAATTTATTTTTCTTGTTTCTTTGTCTAACTTGTTCATGAGTGTATGAAATTCTTTTAGCCTATTAGTTGATTTGAGTCAAATCTTGCATGTTAATTAGTCCTTAACATGTTCATGCAAAATTCTTAGAGAGTCTTTGATTGTGAACCTTTACTTGAACTTTTAGGTTTCCTTATGATTGTGTCTATTGTGAATTTGAGTTTTGGTGATTGAATTGCTGGCTGAAATTTTGATCCTAAGTGAATATTGAACTCCTAAAATTGTGGTAAACAAGCCTAGTGAGTTCAACATACATAGGAAGGTTGAAAGTAAGCCCAAGGCAATCAATATATCATACTTAAAAAATTCGAAGTCTGACACCGCTAGTGCTGGCGGCAGCTTGAACATACAAACTTGAAAAAATTATTGGGAATTGGTCACTTCGAATTTTGAGTTGAAATTTTTACTGAATTTTCTAAACATCGGGAAACAAATTATAAAAAGTGGAAGGGGAGTGTGCTTGTTGTTTTGGCTCAAAATTTGTTCTATAATTGGTGCCTATTTTATATAAGTCTTAGTTCCTAAATTTGAATTTAAAATTAGTGTGAAAACAAGTGCCAAAACTAGAGGTTTTTTTAGTCTTTTTTTGTTTTGTTATTTTACTCTACTCTAGAGCCATTCTAAGTTTCTCTTTGAGTCCTAGCTTGCTTCTATGTCTTTTTCATTGCTTTAATTGTTGAATAATCCTTGAAAATTTGTCTTGTTAAAACTCTATTGGTTTAGCTTTCATTTCATTTTTTGGTCTTTGGTTATTGCTTGTCTCTTTGCTTCCTTATTTGTGAGTTGCCATATAGGGAATTGGAAAGGAGGATTGGTGTCACCCATTGATGAATTTCAGTCAAGAAACAAGGGGCCAACCACCTTAAGAGCTATTGGACTAAGAAGCACTCCAAATTCAGTGAAACACCAAAGAGAGAATAGCCACCAAAATTGAGGACCTTCTTGTAATTGGCAATTTATTTGTAATTGGACACTTGCACGTTTACCTTCATTACTTTCAAATTTTGTAACAATAAGGCCTTTCATTGGAATTAAGTTGGGAACCTCCAATAGGTCACCCTACTTCCATTTGTGTGTAATAATTTTAGGCAATTTTTCCTTAGGATAGTGAGTGCTTTGTTGGGAACCTTAAATGAGGTCATCCAAACACTCTTAGGATCTGCCTAGTCTACATCTCTTGCACTTTAATTTCTTGCTTATTTACATAGCTTATTTTCTTTACTAGTCTCGCCTAGTTTATCTTGTTATTGCATAATACCTTCTTCTTGCTTATCATGCTTATCTTGAGTTCTTTTAAACCCTAGCTTTTACCTTTTTCAAACCCCCAACAAGAAAGATCTACAACTTAGGAACCAACATGAGTCATCATTCATCTAGTGTTAATGGTGAGGGTACTAATCATAAGGACCCTATATCTAGAATCTTGGATGAGTTGAGTTCCCTCAAGTTATGGAGAGAAAAAATATAAAGAAAATAAAAAGGAAAAGAGAGGGTAGAAATAACTCAAGATGAGAAGGAACAAATAAGGGAAGAAGAAAGAAGGAAAATACTAAAAGAGTTAAGAAAAGAAAAACATGGCTCATATAGTAGTCATGACTCTTGCAAGAGCCCAAGTGAAGAACTTCATGAATATTATGAAGGAAGGAATAGGTCACATTTTAGACCTCACTCCCATAGGAGAGAAAAGGAAAGAAAGCCTCAAGAGGCTAACATTAACCTACCATACTTCCATGGGAAGGACAATGTAGAGGCTTACTTAGATTGGGAAATAAGGGTAGAGCAACAACTTAAAAGGAAGTCTACTTCAAGGCATCTTAGGGGCGGCATCTTCTAAGCCCAAAGATCATAAGGGGAAGACAATAGAAAAGCAACCCCTTAAGGCTAGTATGCAAGAGAAGACTAGCTCTATAAAGTGCTTTAAATGTCTTGGAAGAGGACACATTACTTATCAATGCCCCACCAAGAAAATCATGATTATGAGGGGCCAAGACACTTATAGTAGCCAAGATGAGGCTACTACTTCACCTTCCTCTAGTGAAAGTGAAGAAGCAAAAGGGGAAGAATCTAGTGAAGAAATCTACCCCCAAGAAGAAGGACAACCTTTAATGGTTAAGGAGGAGTGTAAGGAGGTAAGTGTCTCCTCCAAGAGGTTAGCTAAGAAGGAAATTCATGTTGCAATAAATACAAAAATTAAAGAAACTTCCCCTCTTAGACAACCTCCACATCTTCTCCTTTGTAAAAAGACACTTGTTAGCACTGCCATGCCTCTTGGGCTTATGGTTATTCCTTAAGTAAATGAGTTGTTGGATGAGGGTTTGGTTCCTATGAACTTAAATCCTTGTGCTTTGTTGGTGCCCAAATTAGACATTATTAGGCACCAAATCCCTAAAATAAGTGATATGATGAATGTGTTGAGTGTTTCAACCGTCTTTTGTAAAATCACTCATGCACCCAACATCTTCATGATTCATGTACATAGGGACTCAATAGGTAGGTTTGTTCTTACTTTTTTTGTAGGAATAATCAACATGAAAATATAGAAAAGGTATGTTTTATTGCATTACTTTCCTTAATTTTTTAAATAGTGATCAAAGGGTTCCCACAGACCCTAAGAGAATAAAGGTCATTCTTGATTGGCCCACTCCACCAAGTATAAGGGAAATTTGGGGCTGCCATGACTTAACAAACTTTAACAAAAGATTTGTCCCATATTTTTCTATACTTGTAGCACCACTCATTGAGTTAGTGAGGAACCATGAAACCTCATGGGAAGATGCCCAGGAAAGGGGCTTTCAAACCTTACCCTACTCTAACATACCTAACACGACTAATATATATGTTTTTATTCTTTTTACAGGTGTCGAGGAAAGGAGCCCAGAGTATCAAGAACCTCAGGATTTGATGTCAAACCCTTTCCAGGGGGGATGATGCAATCCTAACCCCTAAGGGTATTGGATGGAATACTCCAAGAGGATTAGGCTAGAGCAGCTAAAGAAGGCCCTAGGGTTCTCATGAACCTCGGGGTAGATTTCTAAGCCCATGGCCAAGGTTGGGTCCACTCTTCTTTGTAAATATCAGAATAGGTTTTTCCTTCTTTTGTGATGTAGCTCCGTGTGGAGCTTGTAGGTGTCGCAACCTACCGTTCAACGGGAGGGCGACGCGACTCTCACGGGATGCGTCTTCCAAGGGAGGAAGGCGCGCGAAGTTGCCACCAACGTTTATTCGAGGAAAACGTCAAAAAAATTGGAACATGTGGTCTACGAACTTTAATTGTGAAAGGTTCGAGAGTTGTTTTTACGCACGGTGAAGGTATTAGCACCCCATGCGTCCGTCACAAGGGCGGCAGCCTTCAATGAAGTGTGCAAATATGACTCCAAAACTACGTATTTTCCCAGTTTTCTATTTTTATGTATTTTTCCCCTTTTATGTTTTTTTGCTTTTTATGGGCCTTTTTGTATTTTTTTTATCTTTTTGTGGTTGACAAGGGTGTTTCCCTCGCTCCTACGTATCCTCGATTACGATGAGGAAATCAGACCTACGTAGTTCTTTCATAACCAAATGCTGGTTAACTTGTTTTTATCTTTTTCCACAAGATATATTTTAACCGAACAAAATTTGTTTAAGGCGTTGAACATTTAAACGATCTTTTGATTTTTGAAAAGGAGAGAAACGTTAAGGCACTGGACCATTAACGTTAAGGCGTTTGACCATTAACGATCTCTTGTTTTTGAAAAGAGAGAAATGTTAAGATGTTGGACCATTAGTGATCTCTTGGTTTTTGAAAGGAGATAAACATTAAGGAGTTGGACCATAAACGATCTCTTGGTTTTTGAAAGGAGAGAAACGTTAAGGCATTGGACCATTGACAATCTCTTGGTTTTTGAAAGGAGAGAAACGTTAAGGCGTTAGACCATTAACGATCTCTTAGGGTGGTCGACAAAAGCGGGGCTCCTACGTATCCTCGAATTTTGTGGTGAGGAACTCAGACCTACGTAGTTCTTGCAAAAGCGGTAATGTTACGTGTTGATTTTATCCTTCTGAACGGTCCATGTTAACCGATAAAAGCAAAGGGGATCGTTTTAAGGCGTTGGACCTTAAAACGGTTTTTAGTGATTTTTGCGGACCAAGCTTGATTTATGAGTTGATTTTAGCCTTAGTTTCACTTTGGTTATTGGTCAACTCATGCAAGGAAACTTTCAAAGAAAAACGTCTGATTGATTTTTTTGATTATTTTATTATTTTTTTTCAAGATATTTTGATTTTTATTATTATTTTGTTTTTTTTTTTGTTTAACCGAGGTTACAGTGTGAACAATCGGTTAGATTTTGCTTTAATAGTGATCAAACGAGATTACAACGCAAATGATCGGTTGAAATTCATTTTATCAATTATTAGGCGAGATAACGGCTTAAATGATCGGTTAAATCTCATTAAAAACAAAAGAAAAGAAAACAGAAAGTGAACGAAATGAAGATGAAAGCCAACAAAACAAGAAATGAATTGAAAGTCTCAGATTCGAAAACTTACGATTGAAGATCGAAGAACGGACGAAGAACGGATGAAGAATGGCGAGAACGATGAAAAATCTTCATGAAATTGCTCACGGAAACGTCTCAGAAGCGTTACGGAAGCACCTCGGCTTGGATTTTCTTCACGAAAACACATTTTTTCGCCTAAAACAGCTGAAATGCATAGCATAGGGGTCAAGCACCCTTTGGAACAGCCCCCCTCGGCCTATTTATAGAAAAAAAGGGTGGTGCTTGCCGCCCAGCTCGCCCAGGCGAGCAGGTGGCTTCCTCAGGAAGTTTCCTAAGGCACACCCCTTTTTACTAAGTTCACCCCCCTCTTTTCATAATTTACAAAAAAGTTATAGAAGCCTTACCAAAGCATATCGGGGTTGATTTTCTTCTTTTTTATCTTCCTTCTCACCCATCTTAAGTGAAATATGATTATTTAGGGTTACGAGAATTTTACGGAAGCCCAAGAAGCCCCTGAAGCCATTTTTTAACAAAACGGGGGAGGAGGTTGCCGCCCAGCTCGTCCAGGCGAGCTAGGCTGCTTCCTCCTTAAGCAAAACAGCTTCCAAAATGGTTTGGAAGGGCCTAGATTCAAAAATTTCTATTTACACCCCTATCTTGATAAGTTCACCCCCATTTTTGTGTTTTTTGGTTGTTTTCCTTCCGAAATCTCACAGAACTTTACAAATTCCATGGCTATGGGTGTTAAGCCTTCCGAAGCGATCAACAACGGTCTCCAGATGAAATTAGGGTGTAACAATCTATTTACACACCCCCCCCCCCCCACTTTTCTAACTACACTCCCGTTTTCGTGTTTTTGGTCGGTTTCTCTCCGAAACATCCCAAAACTTTACGGATTCCACGGTGATAGGTGTTAAGCATTTTGAAGTGGTCAAATGAAGGTCGCATGCTGACAAACAACGATCCCCGGATGAAATTAGGGTATGACAGTTGCCCCTCTTTACTTATCTTTTATTGGAGATAAAAGGGAAGTAAAGATAAGACACTAATTTCGTTCGAGCTGAATCTTTAGCCGACCGGCCACTAGCGCAAATCCAAGTAGTAAAACCCGTGAAGGCATGAAGACATTGAAATTCCTTCTTTTCTCGTTTAATTCATTTTCATTTTCATTTTCACTTTTTTTTTAAAAAAAAAAAAAGCGTACAAACAAAGGACGTCGAGTCCTACGACGCACAAGGGAAAAAGATATTGAAGTTTTTTAGGTGAAGACATTGTCATCTTCGAAATGAAAATGAAGAGATTGTCGCCTTTTGAAGACATGCAATGACTGAAGACGTTGTCATCTTCGAAATGTAGATGAGGACATTGTCGCTTTTAAAGGCATGCAATGACTGAAGACATTGTCGTCTTCGAAATGTAAATGAGGGTCATTGTTGCCTTTGAAGGCATGCAATGACTGAAGACATTTTTGTCTTTGAAATGTGTGTGGATTATCTTATTGGGCGTCTCTGCATGCTACCTGACTTCTCACAGGTCAGGGTAGCATAAATGTGTGTACGGATAACCCTTGGGTGTCTCTGCATGTCACCCGATTCTCACAGGTCGGGGTAATAGATTTGTGTGTGTGCGAATAACCCTTGGGTATCTCCACATGCTACCTGACTTCTCACAGGTTTGGGTAGCAAAATTGTGTGTGTACGGATAACCGCTAGGTATCTTTGCATGCTATCTGACATCTCACAAGTCAGGGTAGCAGAACTATGTGTGTACGGATAACCGTTGGGTATTTCAGCATGCCACCTGACTTCTCACAGGTTGGGGTAGCAGAACTATGTGTGTACGGATAACCGCTGGGTATATCCGCGTGCCACCTGACTCATGGGTCAGGATCAGCAGATGTTATGTTTGTATGGATAACCACATGGGGTATTTTCGCCTGCCACCTGACGCATGGGTCAGGATCAGCAAATGTTGTCTTTGTACGGATAATCACTTGGGTATATCCGCCTGCCACCTGACGCTCGGGTCAAGATCGGCAGATGTTGTACTTGTATGGACAATCACTTGGGTATGTCCGCCTGTCACCTGACGCATGGGTCAGGATCAGCAAATGTTGTCTTTGTGCAGATAATCACTTGGGTATATCCGCTTGCCCCCTGACGCATGGGTCAGGATCAACAAATGTTGTCTTTGTACGGATAACCACTTGGGGTATATCCGCCTGCCACCTGGCGCATGGGTCAGGATCAACAGATGTTGTCTTTGTACGGATAATCACTTGGGTATATCCATTCGCCATCTAACGCATGGGTCAGGATCAGCCAATGTTGTGAGACCAAAAGAGTCTTGCCCTGAAGATGCTGACATCTTCGGAAAAGGGGTAGACGACCACATTGGTCTCCGCTTGTTAATCAAACTTGGGGTCTCCAAATGACGAGGTGCAGATAACTATAAGGCATCTCCGTATGCTACCAAACTCACGGGTCGCAATAGCAGGATGGGGTGGTCGACAAAAGCGAGGCTTTTGCTCCTATGTATCCTCGATTTGTGGTGAGGAACTCAAACCTACATAGTTCTTGCTTTTGTGAGTCTAAAATAGTCTCGATGTTCTTTTAGTAAAATGCGAACATGTTTTAGTAAAGAAACAAAACCTCCAACTTATCAGAGCAACATATAATTTTTGGTGAAAAACAATGTGTCTGTTGGGGAAGGAAAGTATGCTGAAGAAATTTTCTCGTAACCACAAACAAGATTTTGGATTTTAGCATTTCATTTCTAAACAACCATTTAGAGAAACACTCGGTCCAACTGAAAATAGAAGAAAATCACTCAGAGTGTATAAACCTCACACAAGTGTTTCATCCTAATTCTGAACCATAGATATGTCATGATTTGACTTTGCAACTCGTTTCCTATCAAATCAGAGATAACATGCGTGATCATGGATCAATAGGACTTTTTCAGGAATGGTGTTTTTGGTGGGACATTTGGCTCTGAGTGTTTTGGCCTTTTCCTTTTCTTTTTTTGTTTAGTGCAGGGCGAAAAAGTCGTTGGTGCACAAGATTTTGGTTGGTAATCAAAGGGAGAGGACCACTTCCAATTGTGGTTTCCTTTCTTTTCTCATTTGGTTGTGACAATTCTGTATTGTTCAAATATTGTCCGGTCCAAAGACCTTTCTGTATTTTTCTTTTGCTTTCTTCCGATCTTTGATCGGGAATTTTCCTTTCTTTTTTGCTTTCTTCCAATCTTTGTTTGGGAATTTTCTTTTTTTGCTTTCTTCCAATCTTTGATCGGGAACTTCTTTTTCTTTTGTTTTCTTCTGATCTTTGATCGGGAACTTCGTTTTCTTCTTTTCTTTGTTTTCTTCGAGGGCGAGGATGGACATTCTCACCCTGGGTCAAGGTTTATGGTGAGTTGGGATTTTGGCTCAAGGCTTGTAGAATGGTTGGACATGATATATGTCAGGGCATTGGTTTGGCCAACGGTTCAGGGATAAAGGAATGCCCCATATTATTTCCATGACACACATGCAACAATGATGATTTGGAAATTTTATGCAAAACTGGTCATGCATGCACCCATGTGGACACTCAAGCATCATGTTTTTATGGTCATGTGACACTAGGGCTCAGGATTCATTTTCACTATTTAAGTCAACCCAGTGTTTCCAAAACATGCTCTTTTATCAATTCATGCATCCATCCGAGTCCATTTTGGGCTTTTGGGAAAATTTTCACAGCATTCACCCTTCAGGTGCATACACATTTTTTTTCAAAAGCCTTGTGTTCTGAATGACAAGTTCATTTCCTTTCAAGAGCATGTTGGCTTTTTAGCTAACCAATTTTATTTTTTTATTTTGTTTTTGTTTTGTTTTTTTTCATGAGGTATTATGCTACCTAAACACAATATATTTTTGTAAGGCATTTTGCTACTATACATATTCAAAGTATTTTTGCTACCTAAACATATACATATTTAGTGTGAGGCATCTTTGCTACCTAAACATATACATAGATATTCAAAGCATTTTTGCTACCTAAACATATACATATATATATTTTTTGTGAGGTATTACTACCTTCCCAGTTTGTGCTTGTTTACTACCTAAACATATACATGCATATTCAATTGAGCCACGTGCATACTTACCTATGTCATGATGGCATAAACCAGCTGACACTTCGGCAGGGGGAGATCAGAGTGGTGGTCGCTGGGAAGAAGGTTGCTAAGATGCAACATCATCCATATGTTGGTGCGCACGATCCACACTCGTCTCCTTGCAGCGACTGGGTGAAATCTTGCCCCGGTATGCATAGTAGTTGTGCGATAGTCTCCTCATCAAAGCCGGAGACCTACCCCATCCTCTGCTTGTGCTTACATAGTTGGTCGCCCTCCAATATCAGGGGGTGGCACCGGAACTGATAAAAGAAAACTACTAGCCCCTCAACCGGGAGTGCAAGCCTCGATTAAGCATTAAGGGTGGAGGACCTTGAGTACTTTGAAGGCGTAGATGTGGAGCCCTTTGAAAGCGAGGACGTACAACCCTCTGAAGGTGAAGACGTGTAGTCCTCTAAAGGCGAGGACGTGTAGTCCTCTGAAGGTGAGGACCTGTAGTCCTCTAAAGGTGAGGGCGTGTAGCCCTCAGAAGGGGAGGACGTGTAGTCCTCTGAAGGTGAGGGCGTGTAGCCCTCTGAAGGCGAGGACGGGCAGTCCTCTGAAGGCGAGGACGTGTAGTCCTCTAAAGGTGAGGACATGTAGTCCTCTAAAGGTGAGGGCGTGTAGCCCTTTGAAGGCGAGGACGTGTAGTCCTCTGAAGGCGAGGGCGTGTAGCCCTCTAAAGGCGAGGACGTCCAGTCCTTTAAAGGTGAGGGCATGTAGTCCTTTGAAGGTGACGGTGTGTAGCCCTATGAAGGCGAGGGATGCAGCCTTATGAAGGCGAGGGCGTGCAGCCCTCTGAAGGCGAGGGCGTGTAGCCCTCTGAAGGCGAGGACGTGTAGTCCTTTGAAGGCGAGGACGTGCGGCCCTATGAAGATGAGGGCATGCAGCCCTCTAAAGGCGAGGGCGTGCAGCCCTCTGAAGGCGAGGGTGTATAGCCCTTTGAAGGTGAGGGTGTGTAACCCTCTGAAGGTGAGGACGTGTAGCCCTCTTATGGCGAGGGCGTGTAGCCCTCTGAAGGCGAGGACATGTAGCAAGGGCATGTAGTCCTCTAAAGGCGATGCCGTGTTGCCCTCTGAAGGCGAGGGCGTGTGGTCCTCTGAAGGCGAGGACGTCTTGTCCTCTAAAGGTGAGGATGTCTAGCCTTCTAAAGGCGAGGGCGTGGAGCCCTCTGAAGGCGAGGACGTGTAGTCCTCTGAAGGCGAGGACGTGTAGTCCTCTAAAGGCGAGGACGTGTAGTCCTCTGAAGGCAAGGACGTGTAGCCCTCTGAAGGCAAGGATGTATAGCCCTCTGAAGGCGAGGATGTGTTGCCCTCTGAAGGCAAGGACGTGTAGCCTTCTGAAGGCGAGGGCGTGTAGCTGTTAGTCGGTGAATATGACTAACTTTTGTGTATAAACTAGTGTAAATTATATCAAACTCTTCCAATTTATGGTTATTTTGTAGTGTTAAAAGTTCTTTTAGTTATAGATAGGTAATAAATACTTAGTAATTTTGTTTTGTGTGTTTAATAATTATTTTCTCTCAATTTAAGGTTAATTAGGCAAGTTTTGAAGTGTTGTTTTTCACCTTCTCGCTAAGCCAATCCGCTGGCTTAGCGAGCGTCCACTAAGTGCTACACACATTGGCTAAGCGCAAGGAAGAATCTGGAAGAAGATGAACTGTACAGGTTCACTAAGCGCACCGCTTTATCTCACTAAGCACACCACTTTAGTCCATCCGCTAAGCAAGAAAGGCACGCGCTAAGCCGAAATTCACTAATGTGCGCTAAGCGGTCCAGAATTGCGCTAAGCGCAGGAGCACGAACAAGGCCACCTATTTAAGCCTGAAATTAGATTTTGTGAAGGAATTTTGGGCTGGGATTCAGAGCTTTGCATGTCTAGAGATTCTAGAGAGAGAAAGGTCCAAGTTCCAGAGAGTTTTGAGAGATTTTGCTGTGTGAAGATCTGCAGAGACTAGAGCTTGGAGCAGGAGCCGTTCTGAGAGCTTGAGATGAGTTTGTGAATGATTTTGAGATCCTAGAGGTGAAGGAGACATCCTCACCACTTGTATTTTTGCAATCTTTCATCTTATTCTTCTAATTGTTGTAAAGAAGGCTTCCTGGTTATGGAAAGCTAAATCCTCTATTGGATCTTCCCTGTAGGTACCTGATGTAAATAGATTTCTATCTATTTAATGATGTTTTGTGTGTTCTTTGTGCTATCTGCTTTTCACTCTAGTATGCCTTTACCTTGATCACGTAGATGCATGCTTTGTTAGGGTCATTCAACAGTGGAAACTGGTCTGATTCTAAAGTCCTTGATAGTACAGGGCTAAGTTGTCGTACTATCACGAGGAATCGGGGTGCGATAATTTAGTTGTGTATGTGTGTCTTAATGCGGTCCTGGTTGAGTTTAGTCCAACAATAGGAATTTGCGGATGATGCTTGATCAGAATTAGGCTAAACTATCATGAGGAATCAGGGTTTAGTATCTCAGGAGACACCATAAGAACACATGAGCATTGTTAAATAGAGAATATCTTTTTAGCATCAGGCACCTATTAGGAAGGCCAACGTGTTTTCTACTTGTTTTCATACATCATTTCTCTCGCGTGATTTTCCTTTTTGCACAGATAGTTTACACACCTGTTCATATTAACACTTATCTTTACACACCAGACACCTATTTGCTGAAATAGCTTACCAAATAACACAAGTTCCCCGAGAGTTCGATACTCGGTTCTTACCGTTTTATACTACTTGTGTGATTCGGTGCACTTGCCGGAAGCAAACAAGTTTTTGGCACCATTGTTGGGGAACTTCTTTTTATTTGGGAAGTTAGTTTGTTTTTAGGTGTCTATTCTTTATTTGTTATTCTTTGATTCTTTTTGGTAATATTTGTTCTTAATTCCTATTTGTCTTCTCTTGTTAAACTGGATAACTGTTGTTCTGTTAGTATTCTGCATGCATAGATCTCCCACAGGAAATTTAGTTCCTCTGGTCTTAGAAATTGAAGCTACATTGCGAAGGAATAGGGCCGAGAGGAGAAGGAAACTTTTGCAAGACAGAATAATTGCATTCATTCTTGAGGAAGAGACTCATTTCTCTAATTTATTATCACCTGATTCACCATCATCAAGGGAACCGCCACTCAATTACCTGAAGTCATTACCATGGCAGAAGAGCATGACCAAAGGATTACCCTTGAGGATTACTCAAGTAGTTCAGTACCATAATTTTTCACCAGCATTGCACATCCTGATGTGCAAGCTAACAACATTAACTACCCATATTCCTTAATTCATTTAATACAGGGGAACTTATTTCAAGGATTACCTAATGAAGACCCCTATGCACACTTGGCAACATTCATTGAAATATGCAACACTGTTAAGATTTCCGGTGTACCAGATGAAGCTATTAGGCTCAACCTTTTCTCATTCTCATTGGCAGCCATCATCAAGGGAATCCGCCACTCAATTACCTGAAGTCATTACCATGGTAGAAGAGCATGACCAGAGGATTACCCTTGAGGATTACTCAAGCAGTTCAATACCACAATTTTTCACCAGCATTGCACATCCTGAAGTGCAAGCTAACAACATCAACTACCCACATTCCTTAATTCATTTAATATAGGGGAACTTATTTCAAGGATTACCTAATGAAGACCCCTATGCACACTTGGCAACGTTCATTGAAATATGCAACACTGTTAAGATTGCCGGTGTACCAGACGAAGCTATTAGGCTCAGCCTTTTGTCATTCTCATTGGCAGGAGAAGCCAAGAGGTGGCTCCACTCATTCAAGCTACATTGGAGCTTGTAGGCCTAGGATCTTCTTCATCAATGGATTCCTTTGCTTCTTGGAAGATAAATGGCAGCGGAATGGAGAAGGAAGAGAGAGAGGAGACGCCACTTCAAGGAGAAGATGAGTCTAGAAGAAGCTCACCACCATAGGAGGCCATGGATAAGAGCTTGGAGGAAGAAGGAGATGAATGAAGGGAGAGGGAGAGAAGAGCACGAAATTTTGTGCTCAAAAGGAGCTCTGAAATCTGAAGTTAATATTCAAATGATCAAAGTTTGAAAAAAATGCACACACATGACCTCTATTTATAGCTTAAGTGTCACACAAAATTGGAGGGAAATTCAAATTTCACTTGAATTTGAAATTGAATTTGTGGAGCCAAACTTTGGAGCCAAAATTTCACTAATTACGATTAGTGAATTTTAGTTATGGTTAAGCCCACTAATCCAAGATCAATTCCAAGATTCTCCACTAAGTGTGTTTAGGTGTCATGAGGCATGAAAAGCATGAAGGACATGCACAAAGTGTGACTATATGATGTGGCAATGGGGTGTAGTAAGCAAATGCTCACCTCCCCCTCTAAAATTTAATTGGATTGGGCTTCTACCAATTCAATTAAATTTATTTCCAACCACACACATCAAATATACACTTAGTGCATGTGAAATTACAAAACCACCCCTAATACAAAAACTAGTCTAGGTGCCCTAAAATACAAGGGCTGAAAAATCCTATATTTCTAGGGTACCCTACCTACATTATGGAGCCCTAAATACAAGGCCCAAAAATAATGAAACCTTAATCTAATATTTACAAAGATAAGTGGGCTCGTACTTAGCCCATGGGCCCGAAATCTACCCTAAGGCTCATAAGAACCCTAGGGCCTTCTCTTGCATCTCTGGCCCAATCTACTTGGAGTTTTCTATCCAATGCCCTTGCGGGGTAGGATTGCATCATTCCCTCCCCCTTGAAAAGGATTTGACCTCAAATCCCGAGGTTCTTGAAACTCTGGGCTTTTTTCCTCAACACCTGTAAAAAGAACAAAAACATATGTATTAGTGGTGTTTAGTATGTTGAAGTAAGGTAAGGTCTGAAAACTCATTTCCTGGGCATCTTCCCATGAAGGAACATGGTTCCTCACCAACTCAATGAGTGGTGCTACAAGTATAGAAAAATATGGGGCAAACCTTTTGTAAAAGTTTGTTAAGTCTTGGAAGCCCCAAATTTTTCTTACACTTGGTGGAGCGGGCCACTCAGGAATGACCTTTATTCTCTCAGGGTTCATGGGAACCCCTTGATCACAATTTAAAAAATTAAGAAAAGTAAAGCAATAGAACATACCTTTTTCTGTATTTTCATGTTGATTATTCCTACCAAAAAGTATGACAAACCTAAGGTGTCCCATATGAGTGCCTAAGTTTGTATTGAAACTAAAAATAAGAACAAACCTACCTAATGAGTCCCTATGTACACAAATCATGAAGATGTTGGGCGCACAAGTGATTTTACAAAAGAGTGTTGCACCACCCAAAGCATTCATCTCACCACCTATTTTAGGGATTTGGTGCCTAATAATACCTATTTTGGGCACCAACAAAGCACAAGGATTTAAGCTCTTGCGAACCAAACCCTCATCCAACAACTCCTTTACTTGAGGAATAAACTCAAGCCTAAAAGGTGTGGCAATGCTAACAAGTGTCTTTTTACAATGGAGAAAATGTGGAGGTTGTCTAAGAGGGGAAATTTCTTTAGTATTTGTCTTTATTTCAAAATGTCTTTCCTTCTTAGCTAACCTCTTGGAGGAGACACTTACCTCCTTACACTCCTCCTTAACCATTAAAGGTTGTCCTTCCTCTTGGGGGTAGATCTCTTCACTAGATTCTTCCCCTTTTGCTTCTTCACTTTTACTAGAGGAAGGTGAAGTAGTAGCCTCATCTTGGCTACTATAAATTTATTGGCCCCTCATAATTATGGTTTTCTTGGTGGGGCATTGAGAAGTAATGTGTCCTCTTCCAAGACATTTAAAGCACTTCATGGAGCTAGTCTTCTCTTGCATACTAGCCTTAAGGGGTTGCTTTTCTATTGTCTTCCCCTTATCATCTTTGGGCTTAGAAGGTCTCACCCCTAAGATTCCTTGACCTTGGTCTTTCTTTGGATAAGAGTGAGAGCCATAAGATTTTGAAGTAGACTTCCTTTTAAGTTGTTGCTCTACCGTTATTTCCCAATCTAAATTAGCCTCTACATTGTCCTTCCCATGGAAGTATGGGAGGTTAATGTTAGCCTCTTGAGGCTTTCTTTCCTTTTCTCTCTTATGGGAGTGAGGTCTAAGATGTGACCTATGCCTTCCTTCATAATAGTCACGAAGTTCTTCACTTAGGCTCTTGCAAGAGTTATGACTACTATAGGAGGCATGTTTTTCTTTTCTTAACTCTTTGAGTATTTTCCTTCTTTCTTCTTCCCTTATTTTCTCTTTTTCATCTTGACTTATTTCTTCCACTCTTTTTTTCCCTTTTTCTTTTCTCTCTTGTTTTTCTTTCCACAACTTAAAGGATCTCAACTCATATAATATCTTATACAAGGGGTCCTTAGGAGTAGAACCCTCACCATTAACACTAGATGAAGAATGAAGACTCATGTTGGTTCCTAAGTTATGGTTCTTTCTTGTTGGGGGATTGAAAACAAAAGGTAAAAGAAACTATGGTTGAAACTAGCCAAAATAAACACTAAAAGAGGTGTGAAAGATAAGGTAAAAACTAATCGGTAAAAGGCAAGCTACCTAGGCGGTTTGACAATGGAGAGTAAAGGAAATAAGCTATGAAAGTAAGCAAGAAATTGAAGTGCAAGAAACGCAAACTAGGCGGATCCTAAGAGTGTTTGGATGACCTCATTTAAGGTTCCCAACAAAACACTCACTATCCTAAGGGAAAATTGCCTAAAATTATTACACACAAATGGAAGTAGGGTGACCTATTGGAGGCTCCCAACTTACTTCCAATGAAAGGCCTTTTTGTTACAAAATTTGAAAGCAAAGCAAATTGCCAATTACAAAATTACAAAAAAAAAGTCCTTAATTGTGGTGGCTATTCTCTCTTTGGTGTTTCACTCAATTTGGAGTGCTTCTTAGTCCAATAGTTCTTAAGGTGGTTGGCCCCTTGCTTCTTGACTCAAATTCTTCAAGGTATGGCATCAATCCTCCTTTCCAATTCCCTATATGGCAACTCACAACCAAGGAAACAAAGAGACAAGCAATAACCAGAGACCAAGAAATATGAAATGAAAGCTAAACCAATAGAGTTTTAACAAGACAAATTTCCAAGGATTATTCAACAATTAAAGCAATGAAAAGCACAAAAAAGCAAGCTAGGACTCAAAGAGAAACCTAGAATGGCTCTAGAGTAGAGTAGAAAAACTAAAAAGAAAAAAAGACTCAAGAAAACTCTAGTTTTGGCACTTTTTTTCACAATAATTTTCAATTGAAATTTCAGAACTACGATTGGTATAAAATATCTACCAATTATAGAGCAAATTTTGAGCCAAAACAACAAACACACTTTCCTTTCACTTTTTTTTCCTGGACACTGATTTTTCTGCCAACTTGTGCGATTTTTATTATTTTATCCTTTAATCCAAATTGCTTGATTCTTTTTTTATAATTTTTGTCCAGATGTCTAGAAAATTCAGTAAAACTTTCAGCTCCAAAAACGTAGTGACCAATTCCCAGTAATTTATGCAAGTTTGTATGTTCAAGCTGCCAGCACCAGCGATTTCAACCTAGAAATCAAGAGTAGTGTTTATGTTGCTTAAGGCTTGGATAGTTACAATTTGTGTTTGCTTATGCTCAATTATCTTGAATGACAAAATTCAAGAGAGCTTAAGACTTATTTTGATTCACAAATCCAGCCACAACTCAGCACCACAACTCAACTTCATCATAGGCATCATGTAGGAAACTTAGAAAACAAAAAAAAGTTCAAGAACAAGACTACTTCTAGGAATTGATTTAGAACATGTTATGAACTAAATAACATGCATGAATTAGACTCAAAATTCAAAAGATAGGCTAAGAATGACAAGAATACATGAACAAATGTATCTAGAATTCAATCAACAAAATAAAAATTCAACACAAACTTAGAACATAATGTGACAATTACTATGACTAAACATGACTCTAAGACAACATGGATTAAGTGATTTACACTTAGATTTTTGTGTTTTTTTTTCTAATCAATATTTTGGAAGAAAATTTAGATCTAAGGTTCAGCACAAGAATATTATGAATGAAATATGATAGAACCTAAAATCAACACAAAAACATGATTCAAGAGTAGATCTACAAAATTTGAACCATAGCAATGCAAGAACAAGTGTAGATCTAAGATTTAATCGATTTTTTTTTTTTGAATCTACTCTAAACAGCACCAAACCACAAGACAATGGAGGATATACATGGAGAATAAGATGAAGAACAAGGAATTAAAGAGAATTCACCAAACAAAAAGATAGAGGAAGCAAAAGAACATCACCTAGATGAAGATGCTCTTGATACCACATGATGCAAGCTCCATTGGAGCTTGTAGGCCTAGGATCTTCTTCATCAATGGATTCCTTTGCTTCTTGGAAGATAAATGGCAGCGGAATGGAGAAGGAAGAGAGAGAGGAGACGCCACTTCAAGGAGAAGATGAGTCTAGAAGAAGCTCACCACCATAGGAGGCCATGGATAAGAGCTTGGAGGAAGAAGGAGATGAATGAAGGGAGAGGGAGAGAAGAGCACGAAATTTTGTGCTCAAAAGGAGCTCTGAAATCTGAAGTTAATATTCAAATGATCAAAGTTGAAAAAAATGCACACACATGACCTCTATTTATAGCCTAAGTGTCACACAAAATTGGAGGGAAATTCAAATTTCACTTGAATTTGAAATTGAATTTGTGGAGCCAAACTTTGGAGCCAAAATTTCACTAATTATGATTAGTGAATTTTAGTTATGGTTCAGCCCACTAATCCAAGATCAATTCCAAGATTCTCCACTAAGTGTGCTTAGGTGTCATGAGGCATGAAAAGCATGAAGGACATGCACAAAGTGTGACTATATGATGTGGCAATGGGGTGTAGTAAGCAAATGCTCACCTCCCCCTCAAAAATTTAATTGGATTGGGCTTCTACCAATTCAATTAAATTTATTTCCAACCACACACATCAAATATCCACTTAGTGCATGTGAAATTACAAAACCACCCCTAATACAAAAACTAGACTAGGTGCCCTAAAATACAAGGGCTGAAAAATCCTATATTTCTAGGGTACCCTACCTACATTATGGAGCCCTAAATACAAGGCCCAAAAATAATGAAACCTTAATCTAATATTTACAAAGATAAGTGGGCTCGTACTTAGCCCATGGGCCCGAAATCTACCCTAAGGCTCATAAGAACCCTAGGGCCTTCTCTTGCATCTCTGGCCCAATCTACTTGGAGTTTTCTATCCAATGCCCTTGCGGGGTAGGATTGCATCACCACTCATTCAAGGGTAATAGTCTGAAAACCTAGGAAGAAGTCATTGAAAAGTTCCTAAAGAAATACTTCCTAGAGTCTAAGACTGCTGAAGGGAAAGCTGCAATATCTTCGTTTCATCAATTCCCTGATGAATCCTTGAGCGAAGCTTTGGAGAGGTTTAGAGGCTTGCTGAGAAGAACTCCCACTCATGGATTTTCCGAGACAATCCAATTGAATATGTTCATAGATGGGCTGAGACCACAAACCAAGCAACTGCTAGATGCTTCTGCAGGGGGAAAAATAAAGCTGAACACCCCGAAAGAAGCAACTGAGCTAATTAAGAATATGTTAGCCAGTGACCACGCCATTCTGTGAGACAGAACCCATCAACCAACAAAGAAGAGCTTGTTAGAGCTATCATCACATGACGCTTTGTTGGCAAAGAACAAGTTTCTTTCTAAGCAACTTGAGATTTTAAAGGAAACACTCGGTAAGTTGCCAACTAAATTTTCCATTGGTCAACATACACATTCTTCGGTTTTGCAGGTTACAGGTTGTACCATCTATGGTAAGGCTCATGAAACAGGCCAATGTATTTCCACCGAAGAAAACACTCAAGAAATTCATTTTATGGGGAATCAACAACGGCAAGGGTATACTCAAGGAGGATTTTCAGGCTTTTAGCAGAGTCCCTATAATCAACAAGGACAGTATAGGACACACCCTGGTAACCAATTCAACAAAGACCAAAATGGACCTTCGAATAGGCCAATCCAACAAGGGCCCAACATTTTCCAGAGGACGATGAAGCTGGAGGATACTTTGACTCAGTTTATGCGGGTAACAATGTCAAATCATAAAAGCACTGAGTCAGCACTGAAAAACCTTTAGGTCCAGGTGGGACAACTGGCCAAGCAGATAGCTGACAAGTCATCCAATAGTTTTGTGGCAAATACGGAACATAATCCCAAGGAGGAATGCAAAGTTGTGATGACAATGAGAAAGTGTGGTGTACAATGAGAAAGTGGCTTAAAAGAAAAGTAGTGAAGTTAAGAAAAATGATGGGAGAGGTGAAGGGAATCAGGAAAAAGAGAAATAAATAATGGTCCAGATAAAAGAAATGGAGGACTAAGAAAAAGAAATAGAAATAGAAAATGAAAAAAATGCAAAAGAAGAAAAAGATAAGGTTTCAAAGAAGGTAGAAGTGAAAAAGTTGTGGTCGAAGGTGTGGAAGCACCATATCCTGTGGTACCTTCCAAGAAGGAGAAAGATCATCATTTGGCAAGATTTTTAGATATTTTCAAGAAACTGGAAATAACCATGCCCTTCGGAGAAGCTTTACAGCATATGTCACTCTACTCTAAATTCATGAAGGATATGTTAATAAGGAAGCATAAATATATTCATCAGGAAAACATCACAGTGGAAGGAAACTGCAATGTTGTGATCCAAAAGATCCTTCTACCCAAGCATAAAGATCCTGGGAGTGTAACAACTCCTTGTTCAATTGAAGAAGTCATTATGGAAAAAGCACTTATTGACTTGGGAGCCAACATTAATCTAATGCCACTCTCCATGTGCAGAAAATTGGGAGAGTTGGAGATAATGCCCACTATAATGACTTTACAACTAGTTGACCGCTCCATTACCAGGCCATATGGAGTAATTGAAGATGTGTTGGTCAGAGTGAAACATTTTATCTTCCCGGTAGATTTTTTGGTAATGGATATCTGAGAAGATACTGGCATTCCTGTAATATTGGGAAGGCCATTCATGTTGACTGCAAGCTACATAGTTGATATGGGTAGGAGGAAGCTAGAGTTGGGTTTTGAAGATCAGAAAATTGATTTTGATTTATTTGTTGAAGACAAGCCTGCTTCAGAACAAAATGTTTGCTTACAGGTAATGGAAGGAGGTCAAGAGGTTCTAAAGGTAAGAACCAAAACATAAGATCCCCCAGTGAGGTAAATGCGTCAAGCTAATAACTTTTGTGTATAAAACTTGTGTAAATTGTATCAAACTATTCCAATTTATGGTTATTTTGTAGTGTTAAAAGTTCTTTTAGTTAAAGATAGGTAATAAATACTTAGTAATTCTGTTTTGTGTGTTTAATAATCTTTTTCTCTCAATTTTAGGTTAATTAGGAAAGTTTTGAAGTGTTGTTTTTCACCTTCTCACTAAGCCAATCCGCTGGCTTAGCGAGCGTCCGCTAAGCGCAACACCCATTGGCTAAGCGCAAGGAAGAATCTGGAAGAAGATGAGTTGTACAGGTTCACTAAGCACACCGCTTCATCTCACTAAGCACACCACTTCAGTCCATCCGCTAACTGAGAAAGGCACGCGCTAAGCCGAAATTCACTAATGTGCGCTAAGCGGTGCAGAATTGCGCTAAGCGCATGAGCACGAACAAAGCCATGTATTTAAGCCTGAAATAAGATTTTGTGAAAGGAGTTTTGGCTGGGATTCAAAGCTTTGCATGTCAAGAGATTCTAGAGAGAGAAAGGTCCAAGTTCCAAAGAGTTTTGAGAGATTTTGTTGTGTGAAGATCTGCAAAGACTAGAGCTTGAAGCAGAAGCCGGTTTGAGAGCTTGAGATGAGTTTATGAGTGATTGTGAGATCCTAGAGGTGAAGGAGACATCCTCACCACCTATATTTTTGCAATCGTTCATCTTGTTCTTCTCTTTGTTGTAAAGAAGGCTTCCTGGTATGGAAAGCTAAATCCTCTGTTGGATTTTCCCTGTAGGTACCTGATGTAAATATATTTTTATCTATTTAATGATGTTTTGTGTGTTCTCTGTGCTATCTACTTTTCACTCCAGTATGCATTTACCTTGATCATGTAGATGCATGCTTTGTTAGGGTTATTCAACAATGGAAACTAGTATGATTCTAAAGTCCTTGATAGTACAAGGCTAAGTTGTCGTACTATCACGAGGAATCAGGGTGCGATAATTTAGTTGTGTATGTGTGTCTTAATGCAGTCCTGGTTGAGTTCAGTCCAACAAGAGGAATCTGCAGACGATGCTTGATCAGGATTAGGCTAAACTATCATGAGGAATCGGGGTTTAGTATCTCAGGAGACACCATAGGAACACATGAACATTGTTATATAGAGAGTATCTTTTTAGCATCAGGCACCTATTAGGACGGCCAACGTGTTTTCTACTTGTTTTCACACATCATTTCTCTTGCGTGATTTTCCATTTTGCACATATAGTTTACACACCTGTTCATATTCACACTTATCTTTACACACTAGACACGTATTTGCTGAAATAGCTTACCAAATAACACAAGTTCCCTGAAAGTTTGATACTCGATTCTTACTGTTTTATACTACTTGGGTGATATGGTGCACTTGCCAAAAGCAAACAGTAGCCCTCTGAAGGTGAGGGCATGTAACCCTCTAAAGGATAGGGCGTGTAGCCCTATAAAGGCGAGGACGTGCAGCCCATCTGTTCTTTCATGGCCTCCATGTCGGCCTTCATCCACTGTTGCACTTCATCTACTTCAGCCATTACTCCAGCTCTAGCATGCGTTCGATAAGGGTGTCGTAAAGTGCGTTCTTCCCTTATGATAGCAATGATTAAAGTTTGGTTTTCAAGGATAGAATGCAATGAGCAATGCAACCAATGAAAAGCATGGATGTATGCGAATGATGCATTGTTTGAGCTTTATCGTGACTTTTTTTGTTTCGCAGAGAAAAATGCTAGGATCATGCATGAGTAAACATGAAAATAAAAGGTGTGCAAAAAACATGTTAGATGAAGATGCATGGTGAAGAAATGACTTATGCAAAATGCAATGCATGAAATTATAAGTGATAAATGCAGGAACGATATGTCCATTATGATGCCACGAAGAGATGCTTATGCGATGCATGATATGAATGCCTTTATGGACACAAGAGCCTGGAAAATCATCTCTTCTTACTTGCGCATTTGGGGGCACAGTGCCCCATGTGTGTAGTTAAGAAGGTGATATGGAGCTTCCGGCTTCCCGTGACAAAAGACGAGACCAACATACAACGCGCGTGTGACGACATGATGCAGACACGCAAAAGCACAACATGGGGATGTACATAGTATGGCAATATCCACAAATAATCATACAGCAAAGGTGTACCTGACATTTAGGTTATATGCATGGCAGTGTTTAAAAGGTACGCAGCGTGTTCACTTCGTGCCCCTCTTTTAGGGACCTAAACAGGAGGAACTACAAGGCTTTTAGTGATAATTCCCAAGGTGGTCATATCTCTCTTGATGGTTTCTAGAGGTATCACCCCCTTCGAAAAACATATTGCGGCAGTAGGGACTACCAGCAATAATATGTTATCAAAGAGAAAAACTCTGGATGAGGGTTCACTGTTATCAAGCAAGTTGGAGACCCAACATGACCACAGATTCACCTCCACTCCTTATGTTCCCATGGACCCGGGTATAGGGTCCCTTTTCAACTCACCGTGTGTGCAAAAAGGTATTGGTGTTGTGTGCATCAAATGAATACATATTTATCTCATGCATACATTAAAACACACTTACAGCATCGAAGAAGTTTATACAAGAACATAAAGGAAAAGGGAAATCGATGAAAAGGAAAACATAACTTTTGCACAAAAGATTAATAGGTCTAACTCTCTAAAAACAGTCCCCAGTGGAGTCGCCAACTGTTGCAACCTACCCTTCGGCGGGAGGGCGACACGAGGCTCACGAGATGTGTCTTCCAAGGGAAGAAGGTGTGCGGAGTCGCCACCAATGTTTATTTGAGGAAAACATCGGAAAACCGTAACGTGTGGTCTATAAACTTTAATCGTGAAAGGTTCGGGAGTTGTTTTTACGCACGGGGAAGGTATTAGCACCTCACGTGTCCGTCACAAGGGACGACAGCCTTCAATCAAGTGTGTAAATATGACTTCAAAACTACGTATTTTCCCCTTTTTCTATTTTTATGTATTTTTCCCCTTTTTTATGTTTTTTGGCTTTTTATGGGCCTTTTTGTATGTTTTATCTTTTTGTGGTCGACAAGGGTGTTTCCCTCGCTCCTATGTATCCTCAATTGTGATGAGGAAATCGGACCTACGTAGTTATTTCAGAACCAAACATCGGTTAAGTTGTTTTTATCTTTTTCCGCAAGATATATTTTAACTGGACAAAAGTTGTTTAAGGCATTGGACCTTTAAACGATCTTTTGATTTTTAAAAAAGGAGAGAAACATTAAGGCGTTGGACCATTAATGATCTCTTGGTTTTGAAAGGAGAGAAACGTTAAGGAATTGTTCCATTAACGATCTCTTGGTTTTTGAAAGGAGAGAAACGTTAAGGCATTGGACCATTAACGATCTCTTGGGGTGGTCGACAAAAGCCGGGCTTTTGCTCCTATGTATCCTTGATTTCTGGTGAGGAACTCAAACCTACGTAGTTCTTACAAAAGTGGTAAAGTTACGTGTTAATTTTATGCTTTTGAACGGTCCATGTTAACCAATAAAAGCAAAAGGGACCGTTTTAAGGCGTTGGACCTTAAAACGGTTTTTAGTGATTTTTGCGGATCAAGCTTGATTTATGAGTGGATTTTATCCTTAGTTTCACTTTGGTTATTGGTCAACTCGTGCAAGGAAACTTTCAAAGAAAAACGTCCGATTGATTTTTTTGACTATTTTATTATTATTCTTTTCAAGATATTTTGATTTTTATTATTATTTTGCTTTTTTTTGTTTAACCGAGGTTACAGTGTGAACAATCGGTTAGATTTTGCTTTAATAGTGATTAACCAATATTACAACGCAAATGATCAGTTGAAATTCATTTTATCAATTATTAGGCGAGATAACGACTTAAATGATCGGTTAAAGCTCGTTAAAAACGGAAGAAAAGAAAACCGAAAATGAACGAAATGAAGATGAAAGCAAACAAAACAAGAAATGAATTGAAAGTCTCGGATTCGAAAACTTACCGATTGCAGACCGAGGAACGGATGAAGAATGGCGAAGAACGATGAAAAATCTTCACGAAATTGCTCATGGAAATGTCTCAGAAGCGTTATGGAAGCACATCGACTTGGATTTTCTTCACGGAAACACGTTTTTTCGCCCAAAACAGCTTAAATGCATAACATAGGGGCCAGGGACCCTTTGGAACAGCCCCCCTCGGCCTATTTATAGAAAAAAAAGGGTGGTGCTTGATGGAAGCTTGCTTGTGGGGCTTCTATGGAGGCTGGATCTTTGAGCTTCAATGAGGTCCTTTAATGGTGATTTTCCACCATGGAGATGCAGCGGAAGACAAAGGAGAAGAGGTGAGAGGAGGCGCCATCCACTAGGAAATAAGCAATGGAAGAAGGAGCTTCACCACCAAGATGAGCCTTGGATAAGAAGTTTGGAGAGGATGCTTCAATGGTGGAAAAAAAAAAGAGGGAGAGAAAGAGAGAAGGTGGAGCACGAAATTGAAGGAATAAAAGAGATAGAGAAGTGGAACTTTGAAGTATGTCTCACAAGACTCTCATTCATCAAAGTTACAACAAGTGTTACACATGCTTCTATTTATAGACTAGGTAGCTTCCTTGAGAAGCTTTCTTAAGAAAACTTTGTTAGTGCTTAGCTCTACTGAGTTTTAAAAGATTGGCTAAGATTTTGTTAAAACATAAGCACTTAGACAATGAAGGAAAGCTGGAGTTGCTGCACATGATGTCCAACGTTATGTCAAGGAATAAGATCGGGCTGCACAATGCACAAGGCAAGATAAAATGTCAAATGAAGAATTGAAGTTGCAGGATCCACGATGTCGGATACAATGTCCTGACATCCTGCCCGAAAATACTGGAGTTGCTGCACAATGCATAAGTCAAGATAAAATGTCAAATGAAGAATTGAAGCTGTAGAATCCACGATGTCGGACACGATGTCCTGACATCTGGCCCGAAAATACTGGACACATAAATCTGTTATATCTTTAACAGATTATTGTGCAGTTAGCAAGAGATAAGATGATCTATCTTCTGGAACGAATTAAAAGATAATTAAAGTTCGAATTTCAAAGTAGAAGAGTTCGTTCAGGGATTAAAGATTAAAGATAAAAACTAAAAGATCAAACTGTATCTTTTAGTTCTTTAACTGCAGATTTTCAGGAAGAATGATAGATCTCCTCCAGCACAAGCCGTTGCAGCCCAGAAACGCACATTGCTATATAATCATGGAGGCTGCACGAGTTCTGTACCAAGTCCGGGATTGAAGAGTTATTTTGTGAGTTTTGGGACTTGAGTGTTTTGTGAGCCACCTTGATGGTACCCTAACATCAAGTGTTGGACCTGAGTGTGTAGAGTTGATCTCTAGTGTGTAGAGTTGATCTCTTGTGTGTAGAGTTGATCTCTTTTGTTCAGAGTTGATCTCTGGTGTGTCTTTGATTTATTTGTAAACACGGGAGAGTGTTTGAGAGGGAGTGAGCGGGGTTCTCATATCTAAGAGTGGCTCTTAGGTAGAGATTGCACGGGTAGTGGTTAGGTGAGAAGGTTGTAAACAGTGGCTGTTAGACCTTGAACTAACACTATTCTAGTGGATTTCCTCCCTGGCTTGGTAGCCCCCAGATGTAGGTGAGGTTGCACCGAACTGGGTTAACAATTCTCTTGTGTTATTTACTTGTTTAAACTGTACACACTGTCAAACATAATCTCCATGTTCTGAAGCGTGATGTCGTGACATCCTGTACGACATCTGTCCCCAGTATCAGAATTTCAAACTTCCTTGAGAAGCTTCTTTGAGAAAACTTCCTTGAGAAGCTAGAGCTTAGCTACACACACCCATCTAAAAACTAAGCTCACCTCCTTGAGAAGCTTCCTTGAGAAGCCAGAGCTTAGCTACACACACCCATCTAAAAACTAAGCTCACCTCCTTGAAAAATACATGAAAATTCAAAAAAAAGTCCCTACTACAAAGACTACTCAAAATGCCCTGAAATACAAGGGTAAAACCCTATACTACTAGAATGGTCGAAATACACAGCTCAAAAGAAGGAAAAACCTATTCTAATATTTACAAAGAAGAGTGGATCCAACCTTGACCCATAGGCTCAAAAATCTACCCTAAGGTTCATGAGAACCCTAGGGCCTTCTTTAGTAGCTCTAGCCCAAGCCTCTTGGAGTCTTCTATCCAATACCCTTGGGGGGTAGGATTGCATCATCCCCTCCATCTTCGAAAGGATTTGACCTCAAATCCTGAGGTTCTTCATACTCTGGGCTCCTTCCCTTGACACCTGTAAAAAGAATAAAAACATATGTATAAGTGGTGTTGGGTATGTTAGAGTAGGGTAAGGTCTGAAAACTCCTTTCATGGACATCTTCCTATGAGGGAACATGGTTCCTCACCAACTCAATGAGTGTTGCTACAAGTATAGAAAAATATGGGACAAACCTTTTGTAAAAGTTTGTTAAGTCATGGCAGCCCCAGATTTCCCTTATACTTGGTGGAGTGGGCCAATCAGGAATGATCTTTATTCTCTTAGGGTCCTTGGGAACCCCTTGATCACTATTTAAAAAATTAAGGAAAGTAATGCAATAAAGCGTACCTTTTTCTGTATTTTTATGATGATTATTCCTACAAAAAAATATTACAAACCTAAGGTGTCCCATATGAGTACCTAAGTTTGTATTGAAACCAAAAATAAGAACAAACCTACCTAATGAGTCCCTATGAACATGAATCATGAAGACGTTGGGTGCATGACTGATTTTACAAAAGAGGGTTGCAACACTCAACAAATTCATCATATCACTTATTGAAGGGATTTGGAGCCTAATAATACCTATTTTGGGCACCAACAAAGCACAGGTATTTAAGCTCTTACGAACCAAACCTTCATCCAACAACTCCTTTACTTGAGGAATAACCTCAAGCCCAAGAGGTGTGGCAGTGCTAACAAGTGTCTTTTTACAAAAGAGAAAATGTGGAGGTTGTCTAAGAGGGAAAGTTTCTTTATTGTTTGTCTTTATTGTAAAATGAGTTTCCTTCTTAGCTAAACTCTTGGAGGAGACACTTACCTCCTTACACTTCTCTTTAACCACTAATGGTTGTCCTTTTTCTTAGGGGTAGATTTCTTCACTAGATTCTTCCCCTTTTGCTTTTTCACTTTCACTAGAGGAAGGTGAAGTAGTAGCCTCATCTTGGCTACTATAAATGTCTTGGCCCCTCATAATCCTGGTTTTTGTGGTGGGGCATTGAGAAGTAATGTGTCATCTTCAAAGACATTTAAACCACTTTATAGAGCTTGTTTTCTCTTGCATACTAGTCTTAGGGGTTTCTTTTCTATTGTCTTCCCCTTATCATCTTTGGGCTTAGAAGGTGTTACCCCTAAGATGCCTTGACCTTGGTCTTTCTTTGGATAAGAGTGAGAGCCATAAGATTTTGAAGTAGACTTCTTTTTAAGTTGTTGCTCTACCCTTATTTCCCAATCTAAGTTAGCCTCTACATTGTCCTTCCCATGGAAGTATGAGAGGTTAATGTTAGCCTCTTGAGCCTTTCTTTCCTTTTCTCTCCTATGGGAGTGAGGTCTAAGATGTGCCCTATGCCTTCCTTCGTAATAGTCACGAAGTTCTTCACTTAGGCTCTTGCAAGAGTTATGACTACTATAGGAAGCATGCTTTTCTCTTTTCATTTCTTTCATTATTTTTCTTCTTTCTTCCTCTCTTATTTTCTTCATTTCATCTTGACTTATTTCTTCCACTCTTTTTTTTTCCTTTTTCTTTTCTCTCTTGTTTTTCTTTCCATAACTTGAGGGAACTCAACTCATCTAAGATTCTAGATAAAGGGTCTTTATGACTAGTACCCTCGCCATTAACACTAGATGAATGATGACTCATGTTGGTTCCTAAGTTTTGGTTCTTTCTTGTTGGAGGTTTAAAAACAAAAGGTAAAAGAAACTATGGTTGAAACTAGCCAAAATAAACACTAAAAGAGGTGTGAAAGATAAGGGAAAAAACTAATTGGTAAAATGCAAGCTATCTATGCGGTTTGACAATGGAAGGTAAAGGAAATAAGCTATGAAAGTAAGCAAGAAAAGTAAACTAGGTGAATCCTAAGAGTCTTTGGATGACCATATTCAAGGTTCCCAACAAAACACTCACTATCCTAAGGAAAAATTGCCTAAAATTATTACACACAACTGGAAGTTTGGTAACCTATTGGAGGCTCCCAACACACTTCCAATGAAAGGCCTTTTTGTTACAAAACTTGAAATCAATGAAGGTAAGTAAATTGCAAATTAAAAAATTACAAAATGTCCTCAATTTTGGTGGTTGTTCTCTCTTTGGTGATTCACTCAATTTGGAGTCCTTCTTAGTCCAATAGCTCTTAAGGTGGTTGGCCCCTTGCTTCTTGACTCGAATTCTTCAAGGGATGACACCAATCCTCCTTTCCAATTCCCTATATGGAAACTCACAAACAAGGAAACAAAGAGACAGCAATAACCAAAGACCAAAAACAATGAAATGAAAGCTAAATCAATGGAGTTCTAACATATAATTTTTCAGGATTATCAGCAATTAAAGCAATGAAAAGGAC